>NC_042973.1:17158494-17460494 GCF_901001165.1 Salmo trutta
AAAATTGTGTCATTGGTTATGGTTACACAAGACTATGCATCTTGAATCCAGTGGTGGAAAAAGTACCCAATTGTCATTCTTGAGTAAAAGTAAAGATACCTTAATAGAAAATGACTAAAGTAAAAGTGAAAGTCACCCAGTAAAATATTACTTGAGTAAAAGTCTAAAAGTATTTGATTTTAAACATAAACTCAGCAAAAAAAAAGAAACGTCCCTTTTTCAGGACCCTGTCTTTCAAAGATAATTAGTAAAAATCCAAATTACTTCACAGATCTTCATTGTAAAGGGTTTAAACACTGTTTCCCATGCTTGTTCAATGAACCATAAACAATTAATGAACATGCACCTGTGGAACAGTCGTTAAGACACTAACAGCTTACAGACAGTAGGCAATTATGGTCACAGTTATGATAACTTAGGACACTAAAGAGGCCTTTCTACTGACTCTGAAAAACACCAAAAGAAAGATGCCCAGGGTCCCTGCTCATCTGCGTGAATGTGCCTTAGGCATGCTGCAAGGAGGCATGAGGACTGCAGATGTGGCCAGGGCAATGAATTGCAATGTCACCGGCATCACCGGCAACAACATTGCCTATGGGCACAAACCCACCGTTGCTGGACCGGACAGGACTGGCAAAAATTGCTCTTCACTGACGAGTCGTGGTTTTGTCTCACCAGGGGTGATGGTCGGATTCGTGTTTATCGTCAAAGGAATGAGCGTTACACCGAGGCCTGTACTCTGGAGCGGGATCGATTTGGAGGTGGAGGGTCCGTCATGGTCTGGGGCGGTGTGTCACAGAATCATTGGACTGAGCTTGTTGTCATTGCAGGCAATCTCAATGCTGTGCGTTACATGGAAGACATCCTCCTCCCTCATGTGGTACCCTTCCTGCAGGCTCATCCTGACATGACCCGCCAGCATGACAATGCCACCAGCCATACTGCTCATTCTGTGCATGATTTCCTGCAAGACAGGAATGTCAGTGTTCTGTCATGGCCAGCGAAGAGCCTGAATTTCAATCCCATTGATCACATCTGGGACCTGTTGGATCGGAGGGTGAGGGCTAGGGTCATTCCCCCCAGAAATGTCCGGGAACTTGCAGGTGCCTTGGTGGAAGATTGGGGTAACATCTCACAGCAAGAACTGGCTAATCTGGTGCAGTCCTCGAGGAGAAGATGCACTGCAGTACTTAATGCAGCTGGTGGCCACACCAGATACTGACTGTTACTTTTGATTTTGACCCCCCCCCTTTGTTCAGGGCCATATTATTCCATTTATGTCAATCACATGTCTGTGGAACTTGTTCAGTTTATGTCTCAGTTGTTGAATCTTGTTATGTTCATACAAATATTTATACAATATTTAAGTTTGCTGAAAATAAACATAGTTGACAGTGAGAGGATGTTTTTTTTTGCTGAGTTTACTTACAGTGCATTCGGAAAGTATTCAAACCCATTCCCTTTTTCCACATTTTGTTAAGTTACAGCCTTATTCAAAAAAAATGTAATTACATTTCTTCATCAATTTGCACACAATACCCTATAACGACAAAGTCAAAAACAGATTAAAAAAAAAAATACCTTATTTACATAAGTATTCAGACCCTTTTCTATGAAACTCGGAATTGAGCTCAGGTGTATCCTGTTTCCATTGATCATCCTTGAGATGTTTCTACAACTTGATTGGAGTCCATCAAATTCAATTAATTGGACATGTTGACAGTGCATGTCAGTTGACAGTGCATGTCAGAGCAAAAACCAAGCCATGAAGTCAAAGGAATTATTCGTAGAGCTCCGAGACATGATTGTGTCGAGGCACAGATCTGGGGAAGGGTATCAAACAATTTCTGCAGCATTGAAGGTCCCCAAGAACACAGTGGCCTCCATCATTCTTAAATGGAAGAAGTTTGGAACCACCAAGACTCTTCCTAGAGCTGGCCGCCCTGCCAAACTGAGCAATCGGGGGAGAAAGGCCTTGGTCAGGGAGGTGACCAAGCACCCGATAGTCACTCTGACAGAGCTCCAGAGTTCCTCTGTTGAGATGGGAGAACCTTCCAGGAGGACAACATCTCTGCAGCACTCCACCAATCAGGTCTTTATGGTAGAGGGGCCAGACAGAAGCCACTCCTCAGTAAAAGGCACATGACATCCTGTTTAAAAAAATATATATATATTTCACCTTTATTTAACCAGGTAGGCTAGTTGAGAACAAGTTCTCATTTGCAACTGCGACCTGGCCAAGATAAAGCAATTCGACACATACAACAACACAGAGTTACACATGGAGTAAACAACATACAGTCAATAATACAGTAGAACAAAAGAAAAAAAAGTATATATACAGTGAGTGCAAATGAGGTAAGTTAAGGCAATAAATAGGCCATGGTGGGGAAGTAATTACAATATAGCAATTAAACACTGGAATGGTAGATGTGCAAGTAGAGATACTGGGGTGCAAAGGAGCAAGATAAATAAATAAATACAGTATGGGGATGAGGTAGGTAGATAGATGGGCTGTTTACAGATGGGCTATGTACAGGTGCAGTGATCTGTGTGCTGCTCTGACAGCTGGTGCTTAAAGCTAGTGAGGGAGATATGAGTCTCCAGCTTCAGAGATTTTTGCAGTTCGTTCCAGTCATTGGCAGCAGAGAACTGGAAGGAAAGATGACCAAAGGAGGAATTGGCTTTGGGGGTGACCAGTGAGATATACCTGCTGGAGCTCGTGCTACGAGTGGGTGCTGCTATGGTGACCAGTGAGCTGAGATAAGGCGGGGCTTTACCTAGCAGAGACTTGTAGATAACCTGGAGCCAGTGGGTTTGGCGACGAGAATGAAGCGAGGGCCAACCAAGGAGAGCTTACAGGTCGCAATGGTGGGTAGTGTATGGGGCTTTGGTGACAAAACGGATGGCACTGTGATAGACTGCATCCAGTTTGTTGAGTAGAGTGTTGGAGGCTATTTTATAGATGACATCACCCAAGTCGAGGATCGGTGGGATGATCAGTTTTACGAGGGTATATTTGGCAGCATGAGTGAAGGATGCTTTGTTGCGAAATAGGAAGCCAATTCTAGATTTAATTTTGGATTGGAGATGCTTAATTGAGTCTGGAAGGAGAGTTTACAGTCTAACCAGACACCCAGGTATTTGTAGTTGTCCACGTATTCTAAGTCAGAGCCGTCCAGAGTAGTGATGCTGGACGGGCGAGCAGGTGCGGGCAGTGATCGATTGAATAGCATGCATTTAGTTTTACTTGCGTTTAAGAGCAGTTGGAGGCCACAGAAGGAGAGTTGTATGGCATTGAAGCTCGTTTGGAGGTTAGTTAACACAGTGTCCAAAGAGGGGCCAGAAGTATACAGAATGGTGTCGTCTGCGTAGAGGTGGATCAGAGAATCACCAGCAGCAAGAGCAACATCATTGATGTATACAGAGAAGACAGTCGGCCCAAGAATTGAACCCTGTGGCACACCCATAGAGACTGCCACATCCTGTTTGGAGTTAAGGACTAAAGGACTCTCAGACCATGTGAAATAAGTTTCTCTAGTCTGATGAAACCAAGGTTGAACTCTTTGGCCTGAATGCCAAGCGTCAGGTCTGGAGGAAACCTGGCACCATCCCTACAGTGAAGCATGGTTGTGGCAGCATCATGCAATGGCGATGTTTTTCAGCTAGAGGGACCGGGAGACTAGTCAGGCTTGAGGGAAAGATGAACAGAGCAAAGTACAGAGAGATCCTTGATGAAAACCTGCTCCAGAGTGCTCAGGACCTCAGACTGGGGTGAAGTATCACCTTCCAACAGGACAACGACCCTTAACACACAGCCAAGACAATGCAGTAGTGGCTTCGGGACAAGTCTCTGAATGTCCTTGAGTGGCCCAGCCAGAGTCCGGACTTAAACCTGATCGAACATCTTAGAAGAGACCTGAAATAGCTGTGCAGCTATCATCCAACCTGACAGAGCTTGAGAGGATCAGCTTCCCTCTGGCTCAGTTGGTACAGCATGGTGTTTGCAACGCCAGCATGGTGTGTGCAATGCCAGGGTTGTGGGTTTGATTCCCACGGGGGGCCAGTACAAAAAAAAAAAATGCATGAAATGAAATGTATGCATTCACTACTGTATGTCGCTCTGGATAAGAGCGTCTGCTAAAATGACAAAAAAAAAAAGATTGGGGGTAACTCCCCAAATACAGGTGTGCCAAGCTTGTAGCGTCAAACCCAAGAAGACTTGAGGCTGCAATCGCTGCCAAAGGTGCTCAAACAAAGTACTGAGTAAATAGTCTGAATATTTCAGTTTTACATTTTTTATACATTTGTAAAAAATGTCTAAAAATCAGTTTTTGCTTTGTCATTATGGGGTATTTTGTGTAGATTGATGCAAGATTTTTAGTATAAGGTTGTAACGGAACAAAATGTGGAAAAAGTCAACGGGTCTGAATACTAAGTATCAAAAGCATATAATATAATTGCTAAAAAGTAAAAGTATAAATCTTTCAAATTCCTTATTGGAGGGCAAACCAGACAGCAACATTTTCTTGTTTTTTTTAATGTATGGAAAGCCAGGGCACACTCCAACACTCAGAATTTAAAATCAAAGCATGTGTGTTTAGTGAGTCTGCCAGATCAGAGGTAGTAAGGATGACCAGCGATGTTCTCTTGATAAGTGCGTAAATTAGACACTTTTTTTTGTCCTGCTAAGCATTCAAAATGTGAAGAGTACTTTTGGCTGTCAGGGAAAATAAATTAAAAAGTACATTTATTTCTTTAGGAATGTAGTGAAGTAAATGTAAAAGTTGTCAAAAATAAAAATAGTACACTAAAGTACAGATACCATAAAAAACTACTTAAGTGGTACTTTAAAGTTTTTATACTTAAGTACTTTACATTACTGCTTGAAACAATATGACAATTTCCACACGTTTGAAAGACCAATCATTTCAATCATAAGTGCCATGCACAAGCTTGTCCACTAGGAGGTGGTGTTGTCTACGAGCTGGAGGGTGTGTGCGTTCCCGCAGCAACAGGGAAGATGGCAGCTCTCACATCTCTCACCCAGGTAATGTTACACGAATGTATTCAATATTATGCAGTGGACTTTCAGTCTAGCTGTTGTGCATGCTGATGACCTGCAGTTTTTAGTGGTGTGCTCTTTATCCAATTTGTATAAGAAAGAAGACAAATACCGAAGGTATTTAGCTTGCTTGATGGATGGGACAAGGCCATGACAGTAAGCTTGAAGAGAGTACCGTTAGAAAGCTAGTTAGCTAGCCTGGCTAGTGGGCTAGCTACCGTTAGCTTGCTTGAAAAATGAACAAGCTAGCTAAAGTTAATGCTCATTTGAGGAAAGATATTTTGAGATATGTTTCATAAATATTTAGATTTAGATACAAGACAGAGGAGCAAAAGGTATGCAACCAAAACATACCAACATATTTCAACGTTAGTTAGCTATAGCGAGCTAGAAGGCTAGCTATATACAGTTAGCTAGGTAAGCTTAGCTAGCTTGCCAGCTAAACAATACTAGCTAGCAAGCTACACAATTTGACTATTATAACATTGTAATAACACGAACAGTTACTGTAATAACAGTGTATTAATATATACATATTAATACACTGCTACACTGTGATAGCTATGAAGTGAGTAGTGATACCGTAATGCCTGCAGCTACCTACTAAATGTAATGAATGATGACTGACCAGCTTGTGCGCTTATGTCGATGCTGGCTACTTTGCATTTTAAGTAAGATTGCAGAGAGGACCAGTTTTGTGTCAGTCACATTAGCTAGGCTACATGATGCTTCTAGTTATTCCATTAAAACATGACAAAGATTGGCTTTTAGTGTTATTGGAGAACATGGATTTATAACCCCTTTTGCCATCTTAGAATTTACACAATGCTTTAAGTTTAAAGAGCTCACAAAGGGTACTCAACAACTTGGCTATGGCCTATTAGAGGACATTCATATTTGATGTCATGGGACAGGAAATCCCTCTCTAGCTATTGTTTGTGATAGACCCTTAAGTGGCTTTTTAAAGGATGGGTCCAGATGTCAGTAGTAGTTTGGTGGGGTGTGTCACACTATTTGACGTAAGACAATGGTTTCCAGCAGCTATTTGAAATGCTATGAGTAATCTGAAAAACCTTTCCCCAATCAGCTGTCAAGTGGGAACCCTGTGTACGAGAACTTTTATAGACAGGTAAAATACATTTTTAAGTTTGGTTATCACATAATCATATTATCTACATAGATTGGGGATAATTCCATTTCACACTAAACACATTCAACAGTATAGAGTGGAGGTGTGGATAGAAACATTTAATAATTTGGTTTGCTGTGTGCTTGTTGTAAGGTGGACCCAGGAAACACGGGGAGAGTAGGGCCCACGGAAGCTGCGTTGTTCCTGAAGAAATCTGGCCTTCCTGATGTCACCTTGGGAAAGGTGGGTAGCACTGGTACTGTGTAGCGCTGCCGGCCTCTGAAGCCTTGGGCAGAGTGGCAGACTCAAGGGAACAGTCTTGGACACTGTAGACGGATAAACTGTTCTGAAAGCAACCAGCAGGAAGTTATGTTTATTAGAGTGTCTCTGTCATTAAGGAGTAATACGAGCACCTACACACAGGCATGCTTCAGTACTCCCAGAGGAATATAACTGGAAAAGATGACCACATCTTACGTCATTGCCTGGTCTGATTGGATCAATGTCTTTCCTTTCTATTTATCAGAACCTTTAGGGTGTGTACTTGTTTCAGCTATATTTGATGTACCGTTTGTACCCATCTTTTGTTTTACTTGTTACCTTGGTCTGTTTATGTCATACTCTGCTTTGAGTCTTAGCCTATTCTATCTCACCATCACATTCAGCTGGTTATCTGGGACTTTTATGCACATTGATTGTTATTTACTTGACTTTGTACACATTCCATAATGATTGTTGCACATTGATGCTTTAATTGATGTTTCCTTAGTTAATCATCTTGTTTGTGTTTGTCTCCCCTCAGATCTGGGATTTGGCAGACCCAGATGGGAAAGGGTTCTTGGACAAACAGGTAGAGAACTAATCATTTCCTCTCTTTGTGCGATGCCTTTGATTCTGTGGCCCTTGAGGGCAATTGAGCTGGTATTTGTATGGTTCCCATAAACAATGCTGTTGTCCTGTCTTGTCTAATAGGGGTTCTATGTAGCTCTGCGGTTGGTGGCCTGTGCACAGAGTGAACAAGACGTCAGCCTCACTAGTCTGAACCTCACTATCCCTCCCCCAAAATTTGTGAGTACAATCCTAACTAGTACAATCCTAACTAGTACAATCCTAACAAGTAAAATCCTACCAAGTACAAATCTACCTAGTACAATCCTACCTAGTACAATCCTAACTAGTACAATCCTAACTAGTACAATCCTAACTAGTACAATCCTAACTAGTACAATCCTACCTAGTACATTCCTAACTACACACGTTTCATGATAGTTTTATGATGCGTTTATTTTCTCAAACTCTATATGTTAATACGTTTGGTTGGGAGATTGTAAAGTAAGCGTTTTTTAAATTGTTTTGTTATAGAAGGACACAAGCAGCCCATCGCTCAGCACATCATCCGTCTCTAGTGAACCCCACTGGGCTGTGAGGGTGAGTCATGTTGAAACACCCCAGGACCATATGTTTGGTTGATACAGAAATATTTTTGTTTTGTATCTTAGACTTTTTTTAATTTTATCATCCAAAACACTGAACAGAATTCAGAGAATCATCAACAATGAGTTTACCTTTGTTTATCAATCGCTCATTGTTCTTTTTGTTCATTTTCTATTCCAGCCCGAAGAAAAGGGTAAATTCGATGGGATATTTGAAAGTCTTGCACCAGTCAGTGGACTGCTCTCTGGTGACAAAGTAAAACCAGTTCTAATCAACTCAAAACTACCTCTGGACGTGTTAGGAAAGGTCTGGGATCTTAGTGACATTGATAAAGATGGACATCTGGATCGAGATGAGTTTGCTGTGGTAAGGTGTACTCCAGTAAATTGTGGAATGACTAGATCTGAATAAACAAATATTTCACAGCTCACCTTCACATGTGTATAAGATTATAACTGACACAATAGTAAAACATAATAACTGTCTAATAACATTGGTAATAAGGCTTACTTGTAATAGCATTTGTAATGACTAGTAATAACTTCAGTCATCTTTGTTCTTTCCCCTCTGTTCTCCAGGCCATGCACCTGGTCTATCGGGCCCTGGAGAAGGAGCCGGTCCCCTCTGTTCTCCCCTCCTCTCTCATCCCTCCTAACAAGAGGAAGAAGTCTCTGGTTGGCTCCCTCCCTGGTGGCACCGTGCCTGTGCTGCCCGCCAGCCCCCCGCCCCCCAAGGACAGCCTGCGCTCCACCCCTTCCCACGGCAGCATGAACTCCCTCAACAGTGCCGGCAGCCTCTCCCCCAAACACACACTCAAATCTGCACAGGTAAGCACACACACACACACACACACACACATACACACACACACATACACACATATACACACACACACACACACACACACACACACACACACACACACACACACACACACACACACACACACACACACACACACATACACACACACATACACACATACACACACACACACACACACACATACACACAAAAACATTTAACATGTGAGACGTGAGATGTGTGTGTGATAATGCGTGTAATCTCCTCTCCATGCCAGCACTCAGTGAACTGGGTGGTCCCGGTGACAGACAGAGGACGCTTTGATGAAATCTTCCTGAAGACAGACTTGGATCTGGATGGCTTTGTCAGCGGAATGGAAGTCAAGGACATCTTCATGCACTCAGGGCTGCCCCAGAACCTACTGGCACATATATGGTAGGAGAGACTGACTGATGGCTGATGCCACCTGATTACCGGACTGAAGTTGACTGTATTACTCATGTTGTTATTATTGTGTGTCCAGGGCCCTGGCAGACACCAGGCAGATGGGGAAACTGACGCGGGAGCAGTTTGCTCTGGCCATGCACTTCATCCAGCAGAAAGTCAGCAAAGGCATGGACCCTCCTCAGGCCCTGACCCCTGACATGATCCCTCCTTCAGAGAGGGGCACTCCCGTTCCAGTGTGTACCACTCCCTCCCATGTACGCATTCATGCACCACACACACATACACACGCTTTCTATAGGTTGTTTTCAATAAAGCGTCACAGTACATTAGATTTGGCTGTTGGGGGGCAAGGAGACCCCCAGCTTCGCTAAAACCATTGACAACTACATACCGTTTTTAAGGGATTGTTAAATAAATGTTATAACTATTTTGTTTAAATAAATCACCTATTGAGCATAGTCAGAACTACAAGTTTCAGATTATTCCATGCAAAGCAATTGCGCACATTTAGCTATGTCATCAGAGTTATACAGCAAGTACCTGCCTGCTTATCGTGATCAGTAAACATGTTCTTCAAGAGCTGATGATATTACAACCAAATAGTTCACATGTATTTAACAGTCCCTTGAAAACGGCACGCAGTTGTCAGTGGTTTGAGCGGAGCTGTGTGTCTCCTTGTTCCCCAGTAGGCAAATCGAACGCTCTACACCAGTGTCAAGATCACTTTCTGAGGCAAAATGCAAGCTGAGATCTACCGCTCAGATTTGTTTTTAAACAGGACTTCAAAAACTTAAGCCTATGCAACATTAACCAATTAAAAACAGTTTTGTAGCAATGAAGTTTGTGCAGTAGGCTTTGGCCCAATATATTATCACTGTATATTGTCTACATTTGAATTGCCCTGCCAATGTTGTTCTTCTCAGACCATTTTGAAATTATATTTCAACATTGTAGGTATATGATCACACTGGTAATTTATAATTTGTTGTATTACTTGTGAGGCACAGCTGAGTGAGCATAATAATTAGCTTATTTATTTTACTGGACTGATGGCCTGCATCTGATGGCCAGTCTGAGGGGAGGGAGCAGCTGTGAGCAAGCTGCAGTGCTGGTTGTAGCTTGAGTGGAGAATGCACATTTTATTGCTCATAAAAGTGTTGAACAAAGTGTTGACTGTGCAGAATAACAACTTAAACATGAACTTACCCATAAAAACAGCAGCTATTTGCTGTATTCATTGAGTCTCTCTCAAGTCATGGTTTTAAAAGTTTTTAAATCTCACATGATCAACTTTGCTGTGTGTTTGAGGCTTCTTTTTAAAGTGTATGGCGCGAGGAAACTGCAGACACGGTGGTTTGAGCTATATGATTGGCCAGCCGTAGGCACTATACATGCACATGGATTTAGTACTATAAGTATGTGGTAGTGGTGGAGTAGGGGCCTGAGGGCACACAGTGTGTTGTGAAACCTGTGAATGTATTGTAATGTTTTTAAAATTGTATAAACTGCCTTAATTTTGCTGGACCCCAGGAAGAGTAGCTGCTGCCAATGGGGATCCATAATAAATACATATACAAAATACAAATAGGTGCACTTGATTTGCTCACTAGGCCTGCCAGGTAGGCGGAGTTCTACCTTCAGACACATGAAATGGTTCATAATGAGAACACTGTGCCTCCCCAGAACTAGGGCTGCTGAATCAAGTGCACCTACCGCCAACAGCACCAAACAAATACAAAAAATAGGAACGTAAGGCTTTATTATTGGGTTTTTAACAGAAATGTTTGGTGATCGACTAGGAGATCCACCAGTCACGATCGACCGGTTGGTGACCACTGCTCTACACCTTATTGTGACGTTTTATTGAAAACAACCTATTTTGGTGCAGAGACATGCTTAAAGTACTTGTATTTCCACTTTGAGAAAAAGGTTATTAGGTTTACCCATGCAATTGTTGGGGCATATACAGTGTGCAACTTTCTTTCTTTATGTTTATACACTTTTAGACATATAACACAGTTAAAAAAAATATCTAATCCTGTATTCATTTCTGGGATTGACACTCAATGTGTCATTCTTGTGTTCAGTAGGAAGTCTTCAACCCTTGTCTCTATCCACAGAGTATGTCTGGGTATGTGACCCCTGTGAGCTCTGAGATGGCTGCTCTGTCTGAGATGAGGCGGGTGAGTGACGTCCTCCCATATTTTGATTTTTGAAAATGTGTTATCATTTTCCATGGCCCTGCTTCCAGGTGCTTGGTTTAAAAGAGTGGACGGAGGGACTTTGATCCTCTGATAAGAAAGACTTGTTTTGGCAGCCAGGGCGTGTTATGTAACTACATCATTGAGCTGTGGAGAGAGTATCCTCTTGATGGACAATAACTATTCATTGATTGATTTGGTGTGAAATTATATTTATATGGTTCGGAATCGCAATGGTTCGGAATCGTGGTTCGGAATTGTGATGTGCTTTGTGTGTGTAGACTGCTGTGATCTGTGTGTAGACTGCTGCAATCCTGCTCTAGTCTGGTGCTTAGACCCTACAAGGAGCTTACCGCACACTCTTTTCTTCTTTACCCTAACCTAAATGCTGCTGAATGCCGATTTCTGGGTTATATCTCTGTATCAGCAAATAATGTTCAAGTTCTGGGTAGGTAACTGGTAAAACTCGACAAATGCTTTCGATGGCTCACGAGACAGAAACCCAATGATGAAAAGCATTTGTGAGAACTCAGTGACTGTGAACGGTGGTGTGACTTGACCTCCTGAGTTTCCTAACCATGGCGATGGTGACCGGCTCCCCTCAGACATTTTTGCACTCGTCCCGTTGCCCGTCCCTCTGTGATGCTTCCTTCCCTTTGATCTCTCTCTCTATCTACCCTCTGGTTTGGTCTGGATGGTTTGATGTCGTGGCATTCTGGCTCTCAGGTCATCTAAGAATAGGGCTAACTTTCTTTCTCTTCTTCTCTTTCTCTTCTTCTTTTTCTCATTCTGTCCATCCACAGGACAGCTCCAGTTCTGTTGGGTCAGGGTCAGAGTTCACTGGAATCAAGGAGCTTGATGACATCAGTCAAGAGATCGCTCAGCTGCAGAGGTAATTCACAACACTGTGGAGATATCAAAGGGGTTATTTTCTTTCAAAGTGATCTCAAATTGTAATTTATTTCTCATCACGCAACATTTGTGCCACTGACAATGATCCAGAATTCTGTACCTTAAAAACACACTATGACACAAAGTCTTTAGGGATGTCGTTTTTTCAGATGTTTTTTGCTTTGTTATGTCATATCCAGCTTATGTCACCCTGGATGAGATCCTCTCTTCATTTCCTTTTTCATCCATCATCACTCAACATAGCTCTGACTTGATTTAGTTAGACATTGCGGTTTTACAGCAGTAGTTTAACCTAAACGCAATAAAAGTAGCAACTACAGATGTAGGATCTTAATTTGATCACCCTGTTGCAGGAGAACTTTCCTTCAATGCAAGAAATATTAAACTTAGTAGTTTATTTGAGGTTTGTAAAGGTTTCTGAAGTTTGACATTTCCACTTTGAAATGTCCCTTACGAAAATGTATCAACCCCTGCAGAACCACCTACAAAATTCCATTCATTGTCATCTTAAAAAAACATATACTTAAAAACTGGAAATCAACCAATCCTTCGTCATTAATGCAATGGAAAGGTCAATTGCTTTATTATCTAAAAATGGAAAGTTCATGGGCAACGGGGAGCAGTGTGACGCCATGTGGTAGAAAGTGATGCGGCGCTGAAGATGGGGGTGTGTGCTAGTGGGTCTGGGCAGGTCGGATGTTGTTGATGTTTGTATGATGTTGTCGTTTGTATGTGTATGTTTTGTATTGTTTATAAAATATAAAAAAATAAAATAATAAGTCCATTAATTATAATAATAATTTCCTGTTGCTAAAGGATTATTTTCCTGCTGCAGCAAACTGACTCGAATTAAGATTCAACATCTGTATACTGTTTTGTGTTTTAATATATCGTTATGCTATCTACACACTAGAACTCAGGGCATAAAATGCACACTTCAAAGGAGAAGACAGGTCACAGCTGGTGGATGAGTCCTTCCCTCATCCCCTCTCATCCCACCTCATCTCCGCTCATCCCACCTCATCTCCTCTCACCCCCCCCAACCTTCCTTTACTGTGTGTATTTTATCAATTTTTTGTTTTCACCACATACTCTTCATGCTGCGTCAGCAATCTTGCTTTTACGCACTGGAATGCTCTCAGGTAACCCTCTCTTTGCTGTCACAGTCTGTCCTTTTTCTTTTGTTGTTTTGTGTGGAGGAGGAGGAGGGATGGAAACGAGGGGGAGGTGTGGAGGAGGGGGAGGAGGGAAGGAAGGAGGAGGGGGAGGAGAGGGAGGAGAGAAGGAAGGAAGGAGGAGAGGGAGGAGGAGGAGGGAAGGGAGGAGGAGGAGAGGGAGGAGGGAAGGATGGAGGAGGGGGAGGAGGGAAGGAAAAGAGGGGGAGGAGGAGGAGGAAGGAAGGGGGAGGAGAGGGAGGAGGAGGGAAGGAAGGAGGAGAGGGAGGAGTAGGAGAGAAGGAAGGAGGAGGGGGAGACTGTCTGGTTCTAGCCTGTGGCACTGTCGGTTGATGGTTGTGTGTGTTTGTCTCCCTCTCTCAGGGAGAAATTCAACCTGGAGCAGGACATCAGAGATGCTGAGGAGGCCATCAGACACAAGTCCTCAGAGGTGCAGGTGAGCAGGCATACCATTTTTTATTAAAAGGGGACTCAGGGGTTTTCACATATGTACAGTATATATATTTAAATGTGATATGGTGGTTCTCCAAATCGAAGAATTGTGATGAATCAGGAATGTACAGTTTTTCCAAAAACACCCTATTTCAATGATGAAATGGATCTTCCCCCAAACCAATATCCTCTTCTTTCCCCCCATCTGTCCATCAGGAGATGCAGAACGACCTGGACAGAGAGACGTGCAGTCTGCAGGAGCTGGAGGCCCAGAAGCAGGATGCCCAGGAGCGGCTGGAGGAGATGGACCAGCAGAAGGCCAAGCTGGAGGACATGCTCAACGACGTCAGGATCCAGTGCAACGAGGAGTCCCAAATGGTGAGAGGGATGGAGGGGTCATGTAGTAGCCATGGAATCAATATGAAACATATCCATAGCTACTTTTCACTATCAATCTGGTAGACAGACCTTCCATCCTTACATTGGTGGACAAAGCTTACATTGTCCACTTTCTCTTTCTCCCTCTCTGTCTGTTGCTCTCAATCTCTTTCTCTACCCCAGATCTCATCTCTGCAGAACCAGATCCACTCCCAGGAGACAGACCTGCAGAGCCAGGAGGAGGAACTGAGCCGGGCTAAAGCAGACCTGAACCGGCTGCAGTTGGAGGAGAGCCAGATGGAACAGAGCCTGACTGCCGGCAAGTTCCAGCTGGAGACCATCATCAGGTCCCTCAAAGCTACCCAGGACGAGATCAACCAGGTGAGAGAGAACCACTGGGGCCAGGTAGTGAGAGAGGAGAAGGAACAGGAATGTTCCCAGCCAGATATGCAGAGGTCCCAGACACAGTGATGTCCTGTTGGGGATTGGGCTAAGGACAAGGACCACAACCTTACCTGATTCACACAGTAGGGCTAACCCAAACCATGCTGGCTCTGATATTTCATTGTCGCACTATCCTTTCCTTGCATGGTTTCAGCACAGCTATCTATGGTGGATGCATAACCAGGCAATTCAGCTCAGCATGGCTTGGCTCTGTTTTGTCCTGTGGTGTGAACCAGGCTGATGTGTCTGCGATGTGAGAGGACCTGTTGCAAGACACTTTCTAATGTGACCACCAGGGGGAGACTGTGTCATGAATGGTGGAAACAACCAGATTCAATTTGGGCTTGGTTCATTCCCCCTTGAGTTCTATCCTCTCATTTCTCTGAAAGATATTCTGCACAGACTGGACATTTAAGGCATACTTCATTTTCAGTGATGTTCTAGGGAAGTTGTTTTAGAGAGAAATGTAATATATTCCGTTATTATATTGTAAAGTGCATGTCATCGTCGTCAACCCCTCTTGAATTGATTTGGAGATATCAGCTGGTCCTCAGTCCTCTGCCAGGTTTGGGTGTGGCAGTTTCAGTTATAGAACCAACTGTTTTACCTCTGCTTTCTGCATCATCTGAATCATCATATGTGACATGACTTCCACGTGCCACAGCCCACGCCTCAGATCTCACATCTCTCGTATCACCCTAGAAAGGATGCTGAGCCATAGATGGCTGTGTTGTCTTTTATAGGTGAGGACGTCCTTGCCATTGCACCGAAATAAGTGAAAGATGATCCGTTCTCTACTCTCATTATGAACAAATGGCAGCACTTCCATACTCTTCAGGACCAAATCATATTGACTCTAATATCAGAATTCGTCACTCTTCTCTCAGTAAATTTGAATTATATTGAGATTACACCACCATAGTTTATGTTGTATTCTCAGCCCACCATCTGTGAGGAGCCAAGGGGAATACCAGTACTCAGCTGTAGCCACTTTATGATTATTTTTGTTGTGTTGGCTCTTTTTGGTTTAGTCTCTCAAGGACATATTGAAATAAAATGGAAAAAGTAATCACAACCTTATGTACAAACACTTGGACATGGCTGGCTCCAAGCATAAGTGACATAAGTGTTCTCTTAGGGCCCTCGGCCACTAGTCTATTCTAATAGTAGAATACACAAGGTGAAGTTTTGAAATTTGGTTGTGCATCAGCAGTTTTCCTTTTGTTATGTCAGTCAATGACAGTCACACACTAAATTTGTTTTGATTGGTAAGTTAGTCTAGCCAATGATCAAAACTTGTAGTAATCATGTCCGAATTACCGACCAGACGTGAAGGGCACATGCCCAGGGGCCCTGACCACCAGGTGGCCCCCATGGATTTTCTTAGCTACTCTCACTTAGATATCATTTTACCATGGCAAAAGTCATGGCAAAATGTGTAGAATTTCAGAAAACCTGCTTTAAAAGGGCAACATTTTCTCTTTGCCTTATGGCAAAATGTGTAAAATTGCAGGAAATTAACTTTAAAACTTTTAAATGTTTTCTCCACGGTCAACAGGGGGGCCATTAAAATGTTTTACATACGAGATTGGGTGGGGGGCCCAACCAAATCTCACTTAGGACCCCAAAAAGCCTAGAGCCAGCCCTGCACATGGACCACAGCATCCTGTATTCACATAGGACTGTGTTGTTACCCTAACAACCATGACATTCTCTGTGTTGAAAGAAACCCTACATTAACCTACTGTGTATGTGCTGTGCTGTTCCTCCAGGCTCGCAGTAAGCTGTCTCAGATCCAGGACAGCCAGCAGGAGATGAATAAGAGCATTGAGCAGTACAACAGCACCTTGAATGGGACCCACAGAGGCAGCATGACCAACCTGGCTGACATGAGCGAGGGATTCCCCGACCGCGAGAACGGAGACTTCGGCGCCATGGTGAGGACACCACACTGTTTAAAAGGACAGGAGGTTGAATTCAGGCCTTATTACTACGGCCCAGAGTTTCTTTCCTGGCCACGTCATCTGGCTCTATTTGTAAACCTATAGTAGTAGTACCTAAGTGCAAGCCTGTAGAAGTAATATATATGAGAGGTAAATTGAGGTTGAATGGTTGGTGTCTAGTGGAGAACTGGTTAAACCTACAAAAGGCTCTCATTCTACTCTACTGAACACAGCTGGTACATTTGGACTTGAACAATGGATTGCAGCCCTAGTGTAATGTTGTAGTTCATTTCAGATCATGGTAATATGATGAGTCATTGAAACCTGCTGGCCTGGGTGTGAAATTAATCTGCTTGTCACCACTTTGAACAGCTGCAGAAAGCTGCAGATAAAGAGACGATGATGGGAATATGCAAAACCTTCACCTGCAGAGAAAGGAGGTATCACTTCCATGATTTAGCATCAGAAATGTTCCATTCAAACGAGCGACTCCACAATCTTAAATGGATTAATCCCATAGTTTGGTTATATTTTATTTGCTTTCCGCATAATGTCATTATTTTGCCTTAAATACTCTCGCACAGTTATTTTACCTGGCAGCCCTCTGTTATTCCATTTTAAGCTTTATTACCTGTGCATTCTGAAAGGGCTCGGACACTTAGCTCTTATTCTTGGTCCTAATTCTGGGAAGCGTTGATTGTCATGGCGGAGTGAATACAGGGATCATGGTCAGACTTCTTATTGAAATGAGAAGTCCTGCTAATGAAACATAACAAGTTAGCGTTTTCATAGCCAGGGCTCGTCTGGCCCGTGAAGGCAGGTTTTCTAGAGAAACCCGACACCCTCAAGAATGTGGGCCCTAATAGACCTGTGTTTCCTACCGACTCGGAGGCTTTTTCATTGGGACCAGCTGAGTGCAGTGGGGCGCAGCAGACACCGAATGGACAAATTGCAGGAGAATGAAAATTGCCTGTGTGTTATTAAAGTGAAACTCAAGCTCAGGGGGCTCTCTGGTCTGGTCTGGAACCAGGCAGTCATAGTGGGGCTTCTCTAAAGGCACACATTCCTCTCTCTCCGAGGTCTCTGTTAGTGTTGTTGAACTCAAATTCCTTCACTTGAACGTGAGTGGACCGTTATTGAAATGTGAAGTATTTAATTTGATGGCCGTCGTGTTTGGCAGCTTGGCGAGACTTAGCGGTCGACTGAATAAACAATGGAGTCGATGTGACTTGGTTTTTCTCCTTAATGCCTGTCTGAGGGGAAAATGGTTGGAGATGGTGGCAGCATTTTAAGTGTAAATAAACCAAAGCTCTCCAGAGCCAGACAGACAGACAGACAGACATCAAAATCCCTATTTTTCTCCCCTTCTCAGGAGGACCCGTTCAAGGTGAATACATCTGGGTTCAATAGCGTCCCTCAGGAGATGCACACAGACCCCTTTCACTCCGAAGACCCCTTCAAGACAGACCCATTCAAAGGTGCTGATTCTCTCTTTCCTCTCCCTCTCTCTCTTTCCTCCCCCTCTCTCTTTCCTCTCCCTCTCTCTCTTTTAGTGTCCCTCTCTCTTTCCTCACCGTCTCTCTCTTTTAGTGTCCCTCTCTCTTTCCTCTCCCTCTCTCTCTTTTAGTGTCCCTCTCTCTTTCCTCACCGTCTCTCTCTTTCCTCTCCCTCTCTCTCTTTCCTCTCCCTCTCTCTCTTTCCTCCTCCTTTCTCTCTTTCCTGTCCCTCTTTCTTTCCTCTCCCTCTCTCTTTCCTGTCTCTCTCTCTCTTTCCCCTTTCTCTCTTTCCTCTCCCTCTCTCTCTTTCCTCCCCCTCTCTCTTTCCTCTCCCTCTCTCTCTTTTAGTGTCCCTCTCTCTTTCCTCACCGTCTCTCTCTTTCCTCTCCCTCTCTCTCTTTCCTCTCCCTCTCTCTCTTTCCTCCTCCTTTCTCTCTTTCCTGTCCCTCTTTCTTTCCTCTCTCTCTCTCTTTCCTGTCTCTCTCTCTCTTTCCCCTTTCTCTCTTTCCTCTCCCTCTCTCTCTTTTCTCTCCCTCTCTCTCTTTCCTCTCCCCCCCTCTTACCTCTCCCTCCATCTCCTCTCCATATCTCTCTTTCCTCACCGTCTCTCTCTTTTCTCTCCCTCTCTCTCTTTCCTCTCCCTCTCTCTCTTTCCTCCTCCTTTCTCTCTTTCCTGTCCCTCTTTCTTTCCTCTCCCTCTCTCTTTCCTGTCCCTCTTTCTTTCCTCTCCCTCTCTCTTTCCTGTCTCTCTCTCTCTTTCCCCTTTCTCTCTTTCCTCTCCCTCTCTCTCTTTTCTCTCCCTCTCTCTCTTTCCTCTCCCCCCCTCTTACCTCTCCCTCCATCTCCTCTCCATATCTCTCTTTCCTGTCCCTCTCTCTCTTTCCTGTCCCTCTCTCTTTTTCCTCTCTCTTGTCTCTTTTCTCTCTCTTTTCTCTCTCGCTCTCTTTCAACGACCTCTACGATTACTTCTCTCCATCTGACTCATCTCTCCCCTCATCCCTCTGTCCTCTCCTTTCCTCAGACAGTCCTGCTAGAGATCCCTCTCCTCCTCACTCAAATGTTTCCACAGTGCTCCCATCCTCCCTCTCCCTGACATTATTGGTAGTTTCACCAGAAGCAATGTGGACTCCTCTGCAGCTCGTCTAAGACTTTGTTTTTGCAGTTCTGCCTTTGTTTGCCTTAAGTGTGCTCTATAATTTGTTTTTGATTCCTCTGGGTTTAGATGACCAATTCCAGCGTTTTAGCTTTTGTCCTCTGTGGCATAGCCTCTGATTCCCCCCCACTTGATTCTTCTCCTATAGGTGACCCCTTCCAAAATGACCCTTTTGCAAAGCAGTCATCACTACCACCTGCTGCAGGTATTTATTTATTCACAACACGAAAGAGCCATACATGAGTTTAATTATACATGGACATCACAGGAGTTTGGTGGCACCTTAATTGGGGAGGACGGGCTCGTGGTAATGACTGGAGCAGCATAGGTGGAATGGTATCAAATACATCAAACACATGGTTTCCAGGTGTTTGATACCATTCCATGAGCTCCGTTCCAGACATTATAATGAGCCGTCCTCCCCTCAGCAGCCTCGTTTGATGGACATACAATGCCATCCTCTTGTTATGTTAATGAAACTATGGAACTGTGAAACAGGCTTTCACCGTCACACTTCTCTCTTTGTAATATTGTGGACTTTCTGTTCCCTTATCTTCACGATGAGTGAAAAAAAACGCTGATGTTTTCATTGCAGCACTCACCTCGTTTACTCCTAACTGTAATTATAAGATAGATTCCAAAGAAAATATTTGCTGGATATTGAATGTTATCTAAATGGTGATTGCCAAATATCTGTGGACACTTGTTGTGTTTGTCTTGCGTAATGGAGAATGGCTACATTCTCAATGTTGACTATAGTAAAGTCAATGAGAGTTGAACACACATCATTTTGAACTGATTTAAACAATATACATAGAACATAGTGCCTGAACGTGGTTAAATGAGTCTTACTGAAAATGTTAACCAAATGAGACATTATCTCAGCCACTATATGCTTTAGACTACACAGTACACCTGATTCATATAGCGTCGCTGTGTGAGGTATACAGACCAGTCAGGCTGGCCTGTGTGAAGGAAAGGTCATGTCTGATCCACAGTCTGCTCTCCTAGATCTCTCTCTCCACCCAGACCCCTTTGGGGGGGACCCCTTCCAAGAGACGGACCCCTTCAAGGCCTCGTCAGAAGACTTCTTCAAGAAGACCACCATCAAGGCAGACCCCTTCAGCACCACCGACCCTTTCAGTAAAAGTGCCACCCTCCCCACCAAGGTACAGAGAAGCCATCATGGCACCTTCTAACCACACTGAGTATATTTTATATATGGGTGTATAGACTGAGTATACAAAACATTAAGAAAACTTTCCTAATATTGAGTTGCACTCCCCCTTTTCCCCTTAGAACAGCCTCAACTAGTCGGGGCATGGACTCTACAAGGTGTCGAAAGCATTCAACAGGGATGCTGGCCCATGTTGACTCCAATGCTTCCCACAGATGTGCCAAGTTGGCTGGATGTCCTTTGTGTGTTGGACCATTCTTGATACACACGGGAAACTGTTGAGCGTGAAAAACCCAGCAGCGTTGCAGTTCTTGACACAAACCGGTGCGCCGGGCACCTACTACCATGCCCCATTCCAAGGCACTTACATATTTTGTCTTGCTCATTCACCCTCTGAAAGGCACACATACACAATCAATGTCTTAATTGTCTCAAGGCTTAAAAATCCTTCTTTAACCTGTCTCCTCCCCTTCATCTACACTGATTGAAGTAGATTTAGCAAACTAAAATAGATAAGGGATCAAAGCTTCCTAATGTTCCTAATGTTTGGTATACTCAGTGTATGTATGTAACTGTTTCTTTCTGCTTGTTCTTGCAGACAAGTCATTTTACAAGCAGCGCAGACCCTTTCTTATCCATTAGCCCAAAACCCACCAGAGGCCCAGGACCAGGTACATGCTCAAATCTCTTTCTCCTATTTCTCCTATTTCTCCTCACCCCAAGTCGTTTTTTGGCTACCCCTCTCCCCCTCTCCCCATCTCTTTCTCTGTCATGTATAAGTCTGCCTTCTGTATTCAGAGATAGAGAGATATACACTAGTGATGTGGAAAGTCACATTTCTTTACTTGCAAATGTATTTGGTGAATAAAGGTGATTCATTTTCTGGTGAGTTGCACAAGAGCACCCACACCTTTTTGGCCCAGTCTACTGTTGTCTGTGTATAAGCCCATAGGCCTTTGGCGTTGTGAGCTGTCTTAACCCGCAGAGCAGGTGACGAGAGGCACTGAAAATAGTTCCCATCTTTGACATCCGTTTAAACCCTCCAACCCTTTTTGGCCCCTTCAAGTTTTTGAACACAGGGTAGGTCTCAGTCTGTGTTTGGGTGCTGGTGGTTAACAAATATCAGTGTAAAATAACACATTACCTCAAATAGAATTTGTATGGATAAGATGGGTAAAATGTTGACCCTAATGGTTTTAAGAGGGAAACAGTTGAGGTTCTTGTTTGATGTGATATTTTCCTAAGGTTCCCATTCTTAGCAGCACATGAACCACTTGAAAGAGTCCCTGTGAAAACAAGAGCTGCATTGTGGCTAGGGCCCAGAGGATGGCTCGTGGCATCTGAAATAGCCCTAGAGAGACCTTGGACAGGGCCATCTGTAACTGTGCAAGTGTGTAGGTCCCATTCTCAAGCAACCCCTTCACTTCTCTAGCGTTGCGCGAGAAAGTCCTCTTTTTATTTTCCCTAGGAAATTGCTGTAGTCCATATAAACACATTACACCATGCAGTACTGCAATACATCGCCGTGCTAGAACACAGGGCAGGCTGTGGCAGTTGGATATTTGTAGGGTCAGGTTTTCATGTTAGTTTGCCTATTGAACTTATGAAAAGTGAAAAGGTGTCACGTTGGATACTTGATATTCAAATCTTTTCGCCAGCTCATTTTGTCACTCTTAACTGAAACGACACAGGGTTTCTACACACTCAGGGGTGAAACAGTGAAACATAGATGCACCAGTGTGCCAACCTTTGAGCAATGACACTGGAAGCACAACTCATATCAGTCTTGTTTTAAAAAAATTGAATAATAAAGTTAGCTTTATGCAACGTCTTTTTGAGTGCGGACCCAATACACTTTTTTGTTTGTCTGAATGTGCGGGTTTTACCCACAGCCAAGCTTCTGGGAGAGTGCCAGGGTTCCCATTTTGATTATGTTTCGAAGAGCACCCTTTCGAATACTTTGAATATTTGTGTATTTGTGCTGTGTAACCTAAACCCTGGACTAACGTTTCTTGAACATCTCATGTTGATATTTGCTCAGATCTCTTTGGTACTCTGGACCCCTTTGGAAGCAGCACTGCTTTTGGAGGCAGTACCAGCTCATTTGGCAGTATCAGTAACAGTGGGTTTGCAGACTTCAGCCAAATGTCAAAGGTCAGAGACCCAATGGAAGGAAGAGGAGGTTTCCCAGAATACCAGCAGGTATTTCTACTAAAGACTATGAACTTTTACATTTTATTTATTTAATCATTAGACTGCACAATTCCTATCCAGAGGTATTTTTTCTAACTTCCTGATTTAACACCTTCACTGCACATCAGTCTTGATATGATTTGGAACTTATGGAAGTTAATGCTATTAGCTTCAGCTTTGGCATCTGAAGACTCATATATTCTCTCCCTTTCTCCCTCTCTCTCTCCCTCGCTCTCTCTCTCCCTCGCTCTCTCTCTCCCTCGCTCTCCCTCTCTCTCTCCCTCTCTTTCTCTCCCTCTCGCTCTCTCTCCCTCTCTCTCTCTCTCTCTCTCCCTTTCTCTCTCTCTCTTCTCATCTCTTCTCTTCTGTCTCTCTCTCCTTCCAGTCGGGGTTTGTAGAGGACCCCTTCAGTAGGAATCAGGACGGCCCAGCTCTGCCGCCCAAGATGAGTGTTCCCCCCAGACCCAAACCTCCCAGTGGTGAGTGAGGCCCGAGGGGAAACAGGGAGAAATAGAGGGAGGAAATACGTGGGAGAATAGAGATGGAATGGAGGTGTAGGAGAGAGAGAGAGATGAAGGGGCAGATAGAGAATGAGAAACAGAGAGAGGGAAAGAGAAGAAAAAGAAACTAGAGGAGGGTGAGGTTGTGGGTTAACCAAGGACGGGTAGTGCGTTAACCAATGATGGGTAGTGCCTACCTTCTAGGTTTCACTATGAATAATACTACTTAACACCTTGTACCTTGATTAACTGTATATTTTGCAATATAGGTCAATTTGATCTTGGTTCTGTGTTATAGAATTGTGATGGCTTAGTATCCCTTGGCCATTTCCCCTTAATGGTCTTTCTCATCTCATTGCAAGTGTTGCCCTCTTTTGCTTGGATCTTCTAGTGACATACTCAGAAGAAGGTTGTGAGGATGAATGGCGTGGCTCATCACAAATCTTCTGACTGTTAGAGCCTAGTTGACTAGAAGGAGTTGTAAGGGCCCTGAATACCCACTAGGCACACGCTAGTTGAATCGACGTTGTTTCCATGTCATTTCAACGAAATTACGTTGAACCAACGTGGAATAGATGTTGAATTGACGTCTGTGCCCGTAGGTAACACTCAGCTGGTGTCACCTCCTCTCTTACCTCCGCATGAGTAGAGTAGAGTATGCTAGTCAGAAGTCATAGATCAAACAGCGATGGTCAATGCAGCTTAGAAAACATGAAAGGCTCTTCATGAGAACAGATAAGAAGAGTTGATCATCTCATTCTCCTTTTGAAGATTGATAAACTGATCAGTTTTGCAAGGAGATGAGTCCAGTTGACTATGCAGTAGCTCTGCTCAACTTAGTACCAATGCCTAATATGCATTTTTACCCAGAACGTTAGTTAGTAACAGTGTTATTTCACCATTTAAGCCTCCCAAAGGAAGTTGAATGGACCATGGTATTCAGGGTTTCACCACTTACTATTATTAAAGTGGTCCCACCTCATGGTAACACCATGTATTCAACATGCAATGTAATTGCAGTGTAGCCTAGGTATACATCATTACAAAGTAGTTGCAACTTAGATGCATGTGAGTGGTTTATGTGCTGAATTACAAGCATGAAATTAAATTAAAATAAAGAAATGAATTGTAGCTAAACATCCCCTATCTTTAGAATCCTTACTTGACATTATTATTTGATGCCAAGCTGCAGGGAGAACACAGAGCATCAGGTCTCACAGGAGATGATGAGTAAGAACAACAATGTTCTCAACCCCACCCTTCCCCACTTCCTCTCTTTCCACTCTGTGTGTGTGTGTGTGTGTGTGTGTGTGTGTGTGTGTGTGTGTGTGTGTGTGTGTGTGTGTGTGTGTGTGTGTGTGTGTGTGTGTGTGTGTGTGCAGGCACGTGTGTGTGCACACTCGGGTGAGCAGTGTGGCTTTTTGGCGACCTCTTGCCCGACTCGGGTCACACTCTGTGCCCTGGCCAATAAACATCTTTCACACCTGGTTTTATAGAACCATGGAAACGAAATGATATGGGTAGAGAAGAATTTGCAACATACAGTAGATAAGTGAAAGGTCACTAGCATAGTGTGATAGTTTGATGCCAATATCTTAATGTTTCTAGGTGGTTTCTGAAGTCATTACATAGCAATACTTTAGATTTTTACGAGATACAGTCAGTCGGTCATGAATAGGACATGTGATTTATGTCAGAACCTTTGTTTGTGGGGTTCTGAGGTGTGCCTTGTGCATTACATTGATAGGTAGCACTAATGATGTGCTGGTATTTTGGAACAGGGTGGAGCTGATGGTATGTGGTAAAGAATATGTTCCATTTCCCGAAAGAGAAACTGATTGCCTGGCTGTTCAGTGGGGCTGTGAACTGCTAACCTTGACAAGCTGGGTATAAATAACAGTTCGATTGGAAATGTGGTCAACACCTTCATAAGCAACAACCACCAGCGCTGTGTTCCCACGGCCCACTGACTGCCAGCCGAGGTTGGCCTACAGAGAAACATTACTCCCATGTTAACATGAGCCTATTTTAGAGTAGTTTCAGTTCTTTGTGAAATGATTTATATATTTATATGTGGAAATAAAGGTATGAGAATACAATACGTTGGCATAAATAAGGCCAGGAGTTTTTCCTGACATTACAAGGAATATTTATTTTCCCTACACTTTTAGAAAAAAACTGGCTTTCTAGAACCTAAGGGTTATTTGGCTGTCCCCAAAGGAGAACCCTTATTGGTTCCAGGTAGAACCCTTTTGGTTCCAGGTAGAGCCCTTTTGGGTTACATATAAAACCCTTTCCACAGAGGGTTCTACATGGAACCCAAAAGGGTTCTCCTTTGGGGACAGCCAAATAATCCTTTTGGAATCTTTTTTTAAAGTGTAGTCAGAAAACACTGCCGTCCCTAGGGCCTTGGCATGGCATCACACACTGAGGAGCGATCTGATGAACTTGTGAACTGAATCCTCTGTTGGTTATGTGGGCAGAAACTCTACCCATCTGCTCGCCATAAAACCCAGCATAAAAGAGGAAATTGCTCTCGCGTGTATTTTGATACTGGGTTTTTGCAATATACTGTATGGCCCATCTAATTGAATGTGTTTAATTCATACCATGCTGGCATATTGTTTCATTACAATTTTGTGTGTACGCGATGGTGGCGGGGCATTGTTTGTCTGCTCTCTCTATCTTGTTTAAGTTGAGCTGCGTGTGGTTTTGGTGCAGACAGTGATAAGGAAAAACTTCACATTTCTGTGGTAAAAGTTATCAAACCATCACTTAATACCTCAAGTTGTCCCCTTAACCACATATTTAATCTTTGAGACATCAGTGTAACATTTATAGTTCAAATGGGAGTACACCATATCTGTTGGGGAAATGACTGTGTCCTTACTGTCTCAATGTCTTCAGGTAAAAGCAGCCCTGTCAACTTGCCTGGAGGAGCGGGCGACTTGGCCAAGCCCTGCGACCCCTTCCAGCCGTTCGGCAGTGACGCCATCGACCCATTTCAGAGTAAAAAGGTGGTCGGAGACCCCTTTAGTGGCAAAGACCCTTTTGCTCCTTCTGCCTCAAGTAAAGCCTCTAAAGACTCTTCCTTGGGTTTTGCAGACTTCAGTTCTGTAAGTTGAGCTCAGTGATACTCTCTTTCTGTCCAGACCAGTCTTTATATACCTAGCCACTACCTCACTACTTCTAGCTCCCACAACGTTTCACTGAAGGATCTAGAGCAGAGCAGACGACAAGGCTCAGCCTGTCTATCTAGACCTTTCTGCTGCATCTCATCCTGGCCTCCCTTCACTGTGCAGACATCTCTGTGAATAACCTACCATCACTCCACACAAAGACCAGAGCCAGGCATATTAACCACCATGTAACAGGCTAACTGTTCAGACCTATGGCATAATCCCTAGCAATAACTACTGTTCATGATCACTGATTATCTGAGCGTATGTTCCAACCCTACCTCACATCTTAGATGATGACACTAGCTGTTTCCTGTTGAAGAAGACACTCACTTGTCTATACTGTGTTCTGGTTCTGGGGGGGATTTCTCTCAACACATGCATTGTAGTTGGTTGCACACCACCTACAATGCATTTGATGTTGTGCAGTAAAGCACAGAAGCTGCATTGCAGAAGTGATCCCCAGTACTTGTGCAGGCAAGGGTGTCAGCCATTTTTGTGGTTTGATGTGTACGCTGCGATCGGAACATTTAAACAAATAGAAATATATTTTTCCTGTGGTTTGCTGCTAGTTAGCATGCTATAGCGCAGGGGTATTCAACTCTTGTCCTATGAGGTCCGGAGCCTGCTGGTTTTCTGTTCTACCTGATAATTAATTACACCCTGATTAGAGGGGAACAATGAAAGGAAACGCAGTTGAACTTGCTTTGAGGTTCAGAGTTGAGTTTGAGGGCTTAAACAAGCGCAATTGAAAAGTATTATATCTTTGGCAATCCTCTCTGGCAGTCCAATAAGTGGATTCTGGCAGAGTGTGAATTATTATTCAACCAGCCAGTGGTTGCCTTAAAATCAGTGTTGAATAATCCAGCCAGTGTGGTGCTATGGCCTGGGCTGTCTGTGAGTACAGTTACATTCACACAATAATACCATTATTGTGGATAGTCATATTAATATTATACTTTAAAACGTTTGCATACTTTGCAAGAAGAACGATTTCCCTAATAATCCTGTTTCCATGGACATATCTGAAATCAGGCTTCCTGATGGGACTTAAATAAATACAGATAATAGGCAATCACAATAAATGTTTTACCACAGTGACCATGTTATTTTTGCAAAGCCTATTTGATTCTAAGTTCGGACATATAAAGTTTGTATGTGAAAATGACACTACATGGACAAAAGTATGTGGACACCTGCTCGTCAAACATCTCATTCTAAAATCATGGGCATTAATATGGAGTTGGTCCCCCCTTTGCTGCTATAACAGCCTCCACTCTTCTGGGAAGGTTTTCCACTAGATGTTGGAACATTGCTGTGGGGACTTTCTTCTGTTCAGCCACAAGAGCATTAGTGAGGTCAGGCACTGATGTTGGGCGATCAGGCCTGGCTCGCAGTTGGCGTTCCAATTCATCCCAAAGGTGTTTGATGGGGTTGAGGTCAGGGCTCTGTACAGGCCAGTCAAGTTCTTCCACACCATTTCTGTATGGACCTTGCTTTCTGCACGGGTGCATTGTCATGCTGAAACAGGAAAGGGCCTTCCTCAAACTGTTTCCACAAAGTTGGAAGCACAGAATCATCTAGATTGTAATAGTATACTGTTGCGTTAAGATTTCCCTTCATTGGAACTAAGGAGCCTGAACCTCCTCCACCAAACTTTACAGTTGGCACTATGCATTGGGGCAGGTAGGTTCGTCCTTCGGAATTCCAGATGGTGAAGCGTGATTCATCACTCCAGAGCACGCGTTTCCACTGCTCCAGAGTCCAATGGCGGGGAGCTTTACACCACTCCAGCCGAAGCTTGGCATTGCGCATTATGATCTTAGGCTTGTGTGCGGCTGCTTGGCCATGGAAAACCATTTCATTAAGCTCCTGACTAAGAGTTCTTGTGCTGATGTTGCTTCCAGAGAATGTTTGGAACTCGGTGGAGAGTGTTGCAACCGAGGACAGATTATTTTTACGCACTTCAGCACTCAGCAGTCTCGTTCTGTGAGCTTGTGTGTGGCCTACCACTTCGCGCCTGAGCTGTTTTTGCTCCTAAACATTTCCACTTCACAATAACAGCACTTACAGTTGACCGGGTCAACTCTAGCAGGGCATAAATTTGACAAACTGACTTGTTGGAAAGGTGGCATCCTATGACGGTTCCACATTGAAAGTCACTGAGCTCTACAGTAAGGCCATTCTACTGCCAATGTTTGTCTATGGAGATTGCATGGCTGTCTGTTGGATTTTATACACCTGTCAACAACCAGTGTGGCTGAAATAGCCAAATCCACTCATTTGAAGTGGTGTCCACATACATTTGGCCAAAACAATTTGCTAGCTGCCTGGATTTTATTGAAACTAAAGAGGCATGGTGTTCCACAATAAAGATATTATCTAGATGCATACGTTCAGTTTTTTGAACTCACTCGCCGATAAGAGGGAGGCTTGCACTACCGGTGCTGGCAGATCAAATATACAGCCGGAGCGCCGATTCAACAGATTGCTCAGAACACCAGGTGTTATAATTGGCGTATGCTTACTTCGTTTTTGACTTCACGCCGATTAAGATAAGCAAAGTAAAGTGTTTACATGACTATTACCATACTCGGCCTACTACCATGATCTGCTTAATCTAAAATGATTAGTGTGCATGTAAATGTACTCAGTGAAGCCATAATCCAGCATACTCATATTTGAATATTGACCCTTACCATCTCAGCTCCAATCATCAGCAGTCAGTCAGTCAATCAGTCACTCAGTCAGCCAGTCAGTCAGTCAGTCAGTCAGTCAGTCAGTCAGTCACTTATTAAGTCATTCAGTCAGTGAGTCAGTCAGTCAGTCAGTCAGTCACTTATTAAGTAATTCAGTCAGTAAGTCAGTCAGTAAGTTAGTCAGTCAGTCAGTCAGTGTGTCATCAGTCCCTTATTAAGTCATTCAGTCAGTAAGTCAGTCAGTCAGTCAGTCAGTGTGTGCTCTATGCCAAGCTAGGCCAGAGAGGGAAGCCAATCCGGTGTGGTTTAGTGACTGACAGCTCCAGGTCACTGGTCTGGCTGTGGGATCTGTTGACATGGGAAGCAGCAGTATCACTACTCAGCTCTCAGTCCTGAGTTCTTACCCAGCATGTCTATGGTGTGTATCAGTGATGTGTGTCCTACTAGTGTGTCGATGCAGTATCAGTTTGTCTTTTCTTGAGGCTTAGTTTGCTCAGTCTGGTTAGTGTTGGTCTGCTGCATGACATTGGTAGCATAGATCCTGCTTTACCATCTTTGACTTGTGCCAAACTACTCCCAAAGTAACCAAAACAATTTGAACAGAATCAGCTGCCTGGATTTTATTGAAACTAAGAGGCATGGTGTTCCACAATAAAGATATTATCTAGAAAATACCATATCATATAATAATATAATAATAATATATAATCGTATATTAACTTGGCTCCTGAATTGAATGATGAATAATTTGAAACAAATGTAATGTATCTATTAAACGCCACAATGTTCCATATTTATTTTGGTGAGTCAGAATTGAAGGCATTCATTTGAGTCTAACATCTGAATCAGATCTAAGGTTGGTAAAGCAGTGTCTCCTGATATGTGTGTTTTGGTATGCATGGGAGAGTTCCTAGCTCTACTTTGCTGTGATCCTTACACAGGCTAGATCTCATACTATCACTTTAATAGATTAGGAAAATGTCACTTTCTTCCTTTCCATTTTCTCCCTGCATGTCACTTTTGCATGTTATCTCAAATATGCTTTTAGTTGTTTGTTCATTTTCACTTGGGACCAAACTGAAAAGTCCTCCATGTTGCTTTGTCATAGTTGTATCTTGTGGTGTTTCGAAGTGTGCTCGGTGTAAAATTGGATGGTGATGCGCGATTGGTGAATTATTTCTTTGGTGTTTTATCATTCATTTTTCTTTCGCAGGACCAGAAAAGGTTAAGGTAAGATTGTTTGAACATGCGGTCAAATTGAATAGTGGCTTGTTTTGTGTTTTGGTCTCGTACTGTAGGCTCTGAGCACAACCACTTAGGTTTAACTATAAGAAGCACCTTTCCTCCAACAGCAGAACACACTTGAATTGAATATTAAAGTAAGGATAGGGATAAGTCAATTAGTGTGTGTGTGTAGTAGTGTGTATATTTTGTGTGTGTGCTGAAGTGTGTTATAATGTGTGTATACGTTGTATAGTTATAATCTTGAGCAGAGTAGATGGTGACTATGAAAACTCTAGTCATGTATATCCTCTTACTGTAGCCAGGCAAACATGGAAGTTTACCCTTTATATACAGTGTAAGGTTCACTAAAATGCAATAATCTGTCAAAACACCTCCTAATGTATGTGTTTTCTATATGGTGTGAGGGATGAATCATTTGTATGTCAAATGCCTCTCTCCTCTTCTCTCTGTAGTTTGGAAATGAGGCTCAGCAACTGGAATGGGCGAAGCGAGAGAGTGAGCGAGCGGAGCGGGAGCGGCTGAAGAGACTCCGGCAGCAGGAGCAAGAGGACTTAGAGCTGGCCATCGCTCTCAGCAAGGCCGAGATGTCCCACGGGTGACCTGGATTGGACTGGACACACACACACACATCCCACTGCACAAAAACTGGTTGAATCAACGTTGTTTCCACATCATTTCAACAAAAAATAAATACGTGATGACATTGAATTAACGTTGAAAACTCATTGGATTTGTAAAAAGTCAGTAACGTAAGGGTATTAAGTATTTTTTTCAACCAACTTTTAACCTAAATCCAATGACATGGGGATTTTTTTTGTTGATTTCATGTTGAGTTCACGTTAGTTGACAACTCAAAGAAATGTAAATCAAAACTAGACGTTGAACTGAATTCTGTGCCCAGTGGGATGCACACACACATAGAGATACAGACACATATAGACAAACACACACACACAGATACAGACACATATAGACAAACACACACACATAGAGATACAGACACATATAGACAAACACACACACACGGAGATACAGACACATATAGACAAACACACACACACAGATACAGACACATATAGACAAACACACACACAGAGATACAGACACATATAGACAAACACACACACAGAGGTACAGACACATATAGACAAACACACACACACAGATACAGACACATATAGACAAACACACACACAGAGATACAGACACATATAGACAAACACACACACACACAGAGATACAGACACATATAGACAAACACACACACACACAGAGATACAGACACATATAGACAAACACTCACACACAGATACAGACACATATAGACAAACACACACACAGAGATACAGACACATATAGACAAACACACACACAGAGATACAGACACATATAGACAAACACACACACAGAGATACAGACACATATAGACAAACACTCACACACAGATACAGACACATATAGACAAACACACACACGGAGATACAGACACATATAGACAAACACTCACACACAGATACAGACACATATAGACAAACACACACACAGAGATACAGACACATATAGACAAACACACACACAGAGATACAGACACATATAGACAAACACACACACAGAGATACAGACACATATAGACAAACACAGACACACAGAGATACAGACACATATAGACAAACACTCACACACAGATACAGACACATATAGACAAACACACACACAGAGATACAGACACATATAGACAAACACTCACACACAGATACAGACACATATAGACAAACACACACAGAGATACAGACACATATAGACAAACACACACACAGAGATACAGACACATATAGACAAACACACACACAGAGATACAGACACATATAGACAAACACACACAGAGATACAGACACATATAGACAAACACACACAGAGATACAGACACATATAGACAAACACACACAGAGGTACAGACACATATAGACAAACACTCACACACACACAGAGATACAGACACATATAGACAAACACACACAGAGATACAGACACATATAGACAAACACACACACACACACACAGAGATACAGACACATATAGACAAACACTCACACACACAGAGAAACAGACACATATAGACAAACACACACAGAGATACAGACACATATAGACAAGCACACACACAGAGATACAGACACATATAGACAAACACACACACAGAGATACAGACACATATAGACAAACACACTCACACAGAGGTACAGACACATATAGACAAACACACACACACAGATACAGACACATATAGACAAACACAGACACACAGAGATACAGACACATATAGACAAACACACACACAGAGGTACAGACACATATAGACAAACACACACAGAGATACAGACACATATAGACAAACACACACACAGAGATACAGACACATATAGACAAACACACACACAGAGATACAGACACATATAGACAAACACACACAGAGATACAGACACATATAGACAAACACACACAGAGATACAGACACATATAGACAAACACACACAGAGGTACAGACACATATAGACAAACACTCACACACACACAGAGATACAGACACATATAGACAAACACACACAGAGATACAGACACATATAGACAAACACACACACACACACACAGAGATACAGACACATATAGACAAACACTCACACACACAGAGAAACAGACACATATAGACAAACACACACAGAGATACAGACACATATAGACAAGCACACACACAGAGATACAGACACATATAGACAAACACACACACAGAGATACAGACACATATAGACAAACACACTCACACAGAGGTACAGACACATATAGACAAACACACACACACAGATACAGACACATATAGACAAACACAGACACACAGAGATACAGACACATATAGACAAACACACACACAGAGGTACAGACACATATAGACAAACACACAGATACAGACACATATAGACAAACACAGACACACAGAGATACAGACACATATAGACAAACACACACAGAGATACAGACACATATAGACAAACACACACACAGAGATACAGACACATATAGACAAACACACACACACAGATACAGACACATATAGACAAACACACACAGAGATACAGACACATATAGACAAACACACACACACAGAGGTACAGACACATATAGACAAACACACACAGAGATACAGACACATATAGACAAACATACACACAGATACAGACACATATAGACAAACACACACACAGAGATACAGACACATATAGACAAACACTCACACAGAGATACAGACACATATAGACAAACACACACACACACAGAGATACAGACACATATAGACAAACACTCACACACACAGAGAAACAGACACATATAGACAAACACACACAGAGATACAGACACATATAGACAAACACACACACAGAGATACAGACACATATAGACAAACACACACACACAGATACAGACACATATAGACAAACACACACAGAGATACAGACACATATAGACAAACACACACACACAGAGGTACAGACACATATAGACAAACACACACACACAGATACAGACACATATAGACAAACACAGACACACAGAGATACAGACACATATAGACAAACACACACACAGAGGTACAGACACATATAGACAAACACACAGATACAGACACATATAGACAAACACAGACACACAGAGATACAGACACATATAGACAAACACACACACAGAGATACAGACACATATAGACAAACACACACACACACACAGAGATACAGACACATATAGACAAACACACACACACACAGAGATACAGACACATAGACAAACACACACAGAGGTACAGACACATATAGACAAACACACACACAGAGATACAGACACATATAGACAAACACACACAGAGGTACAGACACATATAGACAAACACACACACACAGATACAGACACATATAGACAAACACACACACAGAGATACAGACACATATAGACAAACACACACACACACAGAGATACAGACACATATAGACAAACACACACACAGAGATACAGACACATATAGACAGACACACACACACAGAGATACAGACACATATAGACAAACACACACAGAGATACAGACACATATAGACAAACACACACACACACACACAGATACAGACACATATAGACAAACACACACACACAGAGATACAGACACATATAGACAAACACTCACACAGAGGTACAGACACAAATAGACAAACACTCACACAGAGATACAGACACATATAGACAAACACACACGCACACAGAGGTACAGACACATATAGACAAACACACACACACAGAGATACAGACACATATAGACAAACACACACACAGAGATACAGACACATATAGACAAACACACACACACACAGAGATACAGACACATATAGACAAACACACACACACACACAGAGGTACAGACACATATAGACAAACACACACACACAGAGAAACAGACACATATAGACAAACACACACACACAGAGATACAGACACATATAGACAAACACACACACACACACACACACACACACACACACACACAGAGATACAGACACATATAGACAAACACACACACACACAGAGATACAGACACATATAGACAAACACACACACACACAGAGATACAGACACATAGACAAACACACACAGAGGTACAGACACATATTGACAAACACACACACAGAGATACAGACACATATAGACAAACACACACAGAGGTACAGACACATATAGACAAACACACACACACAGATACAGACACATATAGACAAACACACACACAGAGATACAGACACATATAGACAAACACACACACACACAGAGATACAGACACATATAGACAAACACACACACAGAGGTACAGACACATATAGACAAACACACACAGAGATACAGACACATATAGACAAACACACACACAGAGATACAGACACATATAGACAAACACACACAGAGGTACAGACACATATAGACAAACACACAGATAGACATACTCTTACTAGCATTACTCGGACACATACACATGCATAACACATGCGTGTACGACTCACACACCATACCCCATCACACTGTGAAGGACCTGGAGCTGGCCATTTCTCTCAGGGCCGATGTGCCCAACACATGACCGCTTCCTAAACCACACACACAGACACATACCACAGCCACAACACACATCTGATACGCACACACAGAAACACAAACCTCACCACACAATCTCTGGATGGACAAACTCTCAAAGCAAAAAAAAAATACAAAACAGAACTTTTGGGGTTATCCTGGGCCCTAAGTGGACACCAGTGGTGTAGTGGTGTAGTGGTGTAGTGAAGGGGAAACTCTAGTAAATGCAGTTTACCAACCTTTTTTATTTTTTGTGACAGTTAATCCACTTTTTGCGGAAAAATGCATTACTTTTTTCACCACGACCGGTGATCAGAGTTTACCAACCTATTTGTTTACCACTACATCACTGGTGGAAATGGAACTGGATTTGACTTTACGATAGTAGGTTGGAGTTGGAGTGGGAGATTGAAGCCAACAATCACAATCTCTCTTACTGTTTTTAATTGATAGGTGGGGAGGGGAAAAGATGATGACCCGTGGTTTTAGAATGAACTGATGCACTGTTTAAATGCACTATAGAGGCTGGCTCAACATGAAAGATGTAAAGATGAACATAATATGTGTTGGTTTGGTGAATGAGCATGAATCGCAACTAGAGCTCTGACAGATGTGAAAAAGGGAATACCTAAAGGTTATGCTGGAATGCTTATTAAGATTGAGACATTATTTTAGTATTGGTTTATTATGTGAATGTGGCAAGCCAGTGGCAGGGTTCTCTGACTGGCTACTGTAAGTGTTGTGTGAGAGAGAGGTCTGTTTGGACCAGAACAAACTGTACAGATATATTTTCTTTCTCTTTGAGTGTGAGATAGTAGATGCATTGTTTTGACAATAATTCAGTGCTTCTTCAGCGAACATAGGAAGAAGGAATGGGTACTTAGCTGTGCCTCCTCTGAAAGTTCAAGTAAGTTCACAAAGCTGTGATGTATATCAAACAACAACCAAAAAGGCGAGATGAGGGAAATTATTTCAAGTTTTATTGTTTTATTATAGAGTTTTTTTATTATAATTTGTTTTATTATGTGATGTGTTATTTTATTATTTTAGGTATTATTTGTTAAAAGACATACACATGTTGTTTATTACGATTCTAGTTGAAAAGAGCTGCCAAAAATTACAAACCTACAAGCACAAGCTGCAGAGAGGTTAAAGAAAGTTAGAAATGGCCTGTGGTTTTCTTCAGCTAACCATCAATGATATGCAAATTCATTAGGTCACATGAGTTTCACAGCTATAACTGGAATATTCTGCTGTTTACGGTACAGTGTGTCATAGTTTGATGTTACAACTTGGGCTCAACCACTTTTATTTATAGCTGCTTTGTCTTTTACTTGAAACTCCTTGCTGATGGTACTGCCTGCTTAGCACATTACACCTGTGGGTTTTACTTCACTTTCACCTTAATTAAGCTTTGAATTGAACTGAATAGAGATGATGATGATAGCAGCTGAGGTCCTAATCATATGAAAAGGACACTTACATTAATTGCCCCAGTGTTCTATGTTTTCCTGTTGTACTGAACTGTATGTGTCCTACATTGACTTTTATAAGCTTCCATGTAATATCATTGTTGTCACCTACTATTGTACTAGGCTGAGTGAAAAGACATCACCTAACTATATGGGATGTTGTGAAAATGCATTATGAAAGTTACATCCCCTTTGGCTTGGAAAAGGACATGATTTAAGTTACAATTCAGTGGTATGGGCCGTTAAACGCTGCCACAAGGTGGAAATAGAAACCATCTCTCCGTAACATTTATTTGTTAATGTTTACATATCAAACTTCTTTGCTCTAGTGGTTAAAACTGTGTAATTATACTCTATGTGAAGAACCTGTTCTGGTACAGATCTGACCTTTAACTGTGCTGCTGTGTATAGCTGACTCACTGGGCAAAACTGGTTGAATCAATGTTGTTTCCACGTCATTTTAACAAAAAAATGTATGCGATGACGTTGAGTCAACGTAGAAAAAAGTCATCAACGTGAGGGAATTTGGTATTTTGGGTTAGGGTTAGGGTAACCTAACAAAGCAGGGGTAAAAGAAACGCCTGAAACTAGATCCACTACATAGTGGTCTTGACCAGAAGAAGAAAAAACTGTTGGGGGAGGTTCTCTTCTGCACTGTTCAACCAATCCAGTAAATGTGGTGGAGGAGTTAAGATGGTGCGCCGTGTCTTGTTAACGCCTAAATGTGGAAGTCACTTCACAGGCTCTTTTTCCATTTCCCCTTAAAACCGGAACATCTGTTTGTTGGGTACTCGGCAGAGGCTAGGGTTAGGGTACCCCTAACCCTAACTTTTAACGTAAATCAAATGACATGTTGAATTTTTGTTGTTGAATTCATGTTAGTTGACAACTCAACCAAATGTAAATCAAAACTAGACGTTGAACTGATATCTGTGCCCAGTGGGGAGGTAACCTGTCATCGTCTGCATTTGACCCTTGACCTTTTTGGCCCTACCTGTGGTGTTTTAATCACAGGTCAGACTCTCGAAGCTTGGGATGCCAACACTCCCGCCCTTACCCAGCATGCTCTATGTCAGAACCCCTGTAGTGTGCCTTCGGGTTAGGGGAAATCTACAGTGAGGGTGTTTGGTTGGCCGGAGACTCAGCCACAGCTCTCTGTTCATTGGTCATTTCTGGCCCTTTTTGTATGCCTTGAAAATACATCCATCCTTTCTTACTCCATTCTTTGAAGTTAGCCTAGCGGTTAAGAGCATTGGGCCAGTAACTGAAAGTTTGCTGGTTTGAATCCCTGAGCCGGCAAGGTGGAAACAAATATGCCATTCTGCCCTTAAGCAAGACAGTTAACCCCCAACAACAACTGCTCCCCGGGCGCTGATGATGTCAATTAAGGCAGCACCTCTCTGATTCAGAGGGGTTGGGTTAAATGCGGATGACACATTTCGCTTGAATGCATTCAGTTGTGCAACTGATTAGGTCTTCCCTTGATCTGACACTGTTGGATTGGTGAAAGAAAGGGTTCCATTATGTATCCCAATCACCCATCCAATCATGTCAGATTAGGGAGGCAGGATGGAAGGATGCATTTTGAGAGTATTGAAATAGGGCCCAACTGTTCTCTCATCCACTACCTAGTGTTCTCTACATACTTACCACTCATGCTGTATTTTGACTTTGATACCTACATCGTGCAATAGATTTTATTTTGTATTTTCCTCGTTGTTCGTGTGCTAAAAATACCTGTGAATCCCATTGGACTTTTAATATATCTATGCTTTTAATATGAGTGCCCTCTGCCCCAACTTGGCTGAGTTTGATCTTACATTCAGAGATACATGCAGAGGCCTAATACAAGCCTAAACAGATTGTAGAGATTGTAGAGGACTTATCTTTTGTTTTTCTGACAAATGATCTGACTTCTGAAGCTCGATGCATTCCATTTTCTTTTGGTCTGCCTTTAATTGTCCTTCCGCTGTAGATGAGAAGAAATAATCAAAGCTGTCTTAAACGGTATATTATGTCTGTTATATTTGTCCCATAAGAAGTGAAAAAATTTGCAACTTAAAACATTTTGAGGATATATGACTATACACTAAGAGTAAAAAAAAATGCTTGGATTTATTTTAAATGTTAATCCTATGTACATGGTCATTGTTTACTAGAATAAACATTTCATTTAAATGAATAGGTCTCATGTTTTTTTGTGGTGTTTTTCTATTTAATCGATTTTCCTTTTGCACGTGCACTGAGTACAGTTGTGGCCAAAAGTTTTGAGAATGACACAAATATAAATGTTCACAAAGTCTGCTTCCTCAGTTTACTCCAGAATGTTATGAAGAGTGATCAGATGAATTGCAATTAATTGCAAAGTCTCTCTTTGCCATGCAAATGAACTGAATCCCCCAAAAACATTTCCACTGCATTTCAGCCATGCCACAAATGGACCAGCTGACATCATGTCAGTGATTCTCTCGTTAACACAGGTGTGAGTCTTGACGAGGACAAGGCTGGAGATCACTCTGTCATGCTGATTGAGTTTGAATAACAGACTGGAAGCTTCAAAAGGAGGGTGGTGCTTGGAATCATTGTTCTTGCTCTGTCAACCATGGTTACCTGCAAGGAAACACGTGCTGTCATCATTGCTTTGCACAAAAAGTGCCTCACAGGCAAGGATATTGCTGCCAGTAAGATTGCACCTAAATCAACCATTTATTGGATCATCAAGAACTTCAAGGAGAGTGGTTCAATTGTTGTGAAGAAGGCTTCAGGGCGCCCAAGAAAGTCCAGCAAGCGCCAGGACAGTCTCCTAAAGTTGATTCAGCTGCGGGATTGGGGCACCATCAGTACAGAGCTTGCTCAGGAATAGCAGCAGGCAGATGTGAGTGCATCTGCACGCACAGTGAGGCGAAGACTTTTGGAGGATGGCCTGGTGTCAAGAAGGGCAGCAAAGAAGCACTTCTCTCCAGGAAAAACATCAGGGACAGACTGATATTCTGCAAAAGGTACAGGGATTGGATTGCTGAGGACTGGGGTATAGTCATTTTCTCTGATGTATCCCCTTTCCGATTGTTTGGGGCATCCGGAAAAAAGCTTGTCCGGAGAAGACAAGATGAGCGCTACCATCAGTCCTGTGTCATGCCAACAGTAAAGCATCCTTAGACCATTCATGTGTGAGGTTGCTTTTCATCCAAGGTAGTGGACTCAATCACAATTTTGCCTAAGAACACAGCCATGAATAAAGAATGGTACCAACACAGCCTCCGAGAGCAACTTCTCCCACCTATCCAGGAACAGTTTGGTGACAAACAATGCCTTTTCCAGCATGATGGAGCACCTTGCCATAAGGCAAAAGTGATAACTAAGTGGCTCGGGGAACAAAATATTGATATTTTGGGTCCATGGCCAGAAAACTCCCCAGACCTTAATCCCACTGTGAACCTGTGGTCAAACTTTTGGCCACGAGTGTACTAAACATTAGGCTTGCTGTTTATTTGAACAAGTACAAACCATACAGACTTTTCCCCGTAGTGGTTATGTGATTTCTTAGTATGAATCTGAAGGATTCCATCAAAGCAGCAAGGTACAGTCGTGGCCAAAAGTTTTGAGAATGACACAAATATTAATTTCCACAAAGTTTGCTGCTTCAATGTCTTTAGATATTTTTGTCAAATGTTACTATGGAATACTGAAGTATAATTACAAGCATTTCATAAGTGTCAAAGGCTTTTATTGACAATTACATGAAGTTGATGCAAAGAGTCAATATGACCAAAAGTATGTGGACACCTACTCGTTGAACATCTCATTCCAAAATCATGGGCATTAATATGAAGTTGGTCCCCCCTTTGCTGCTACAACAGCCTCTACTCTTCATGGAACTGCTTTACACTAGATGTTGGAACATTGCTGTGGGGACTTGCTTCCATTCAGCCACAAGTGCATTAGTGAGGTTGGCCACTGATGTTAGGCAATTAGGCCTGGCAGTTGGCTTTCCAATTCATCCCAAAGGTGTTCATTGGGGTTGAGGTCAGAGCTCTGTGCAGGCCAGTCAAGTTCTTCCAAATCGATCTTGACAAACCATTTTTGTATGGAACTCGCTTTGTGCATGGGGGCATTGTCATGCTGAAACAAGAGGGCCTTCCCCAAATGGTTGCCACAAAGTTGGAAGCACAGAATCGATTAGAATGATGTAGCGTTAAGATTTTCCTTCATTGGAACTAAAGGGCCTAGCCAGAACCATGAAAAACAGCCCCAGACCATTATTCCTCCTCCCTAACCAAACTTTACAGTTGGCGCTATGCATTGGAGCAGGTAGCATTCTCCTGGCATCCGCCAAACCCAGATTTGTCTGTCAGATGCCAGATGGTGAAGTGTGATTCATCACTCCAGAGAACGCGTTTCCACTATTCCAGATTGCAATGGTGGCGAGCTTTACACTACTCCAACCAACGCTTGGCATTGCACATGGTGAACTTAGGCTTGTGTACGGCTGCTCAGCTATGGAAACCCATTTCATGAAGCTCCCGGCGAACAGCTCTTGTGCTGACGTTGCTTCCAGTTTGGAACTCGGTAGTGAGTGTTGCTTCGTGCTTCAGCACTCGGCGGTCCCATTCTGTGAGCTTGTGTGGTCTACCACTTCGCGGCTGAGCCGTTGTTGGTCCTAGATGTGTCCACTTCACAATAATATCACTTACAGTTAATCAGGGCAACCCATGGCGGTGTCACGTTGAAAGTCACTGAGCTCTTCAGTAAGGCCATTCTACTGCCAATGTTTGGCTATGGAGATTAAATGGCTTGGTGCTCGATTTTAAACACCTGTCAGCAACAACTGGCTGAAATAGCCGAATCAACTCAGGCGTGTCCACATACTTTTGTAGATACAGTACCAGTCAAAAGTTTGGACACACCTACTCATTCAAGGTTTTTTTTTTTTTTACATTGTAGAATAATAGTGAAGGCAAACTATGAAATAACACATGGAATCATGTAGTAACCAAACATATTTCAGATTTTAGATTCTTCAAAGTAGCCACCCTTTGCCTTGATGACAGCTTTGCACACTCTTGGCATTCTCTCAACCAACTTCACCTGGAATGCTTTTCCAACAACCTTGAAGGAGTTCCCACATATGCTGAGCACTTGTTGGCTGCTTTTCCTTCACTCTGCGGTCCAACTCATCCCAAACCATCCCAATTGGGTTGAGGTCTGGTGATTGTGGAGGCCAGGTCATCTGATGCAGCACTCCATCGCTCTCCTTCTTGGTCAAATAGCCCTTGCACAGCCTGGAGGTGTGTTTTGGGTCGTTGTCCTGTTGAAAAACAAATAATAGTCCCACTAAGTGCAAACCAGATGGGATGGCATATCGCTGCAGAATGCTGTGGTAGCCATGCTGGTTAAGTGTGCCTTTAATTCTAAATAAATCACTGACAGTGTCACGTCCTGACCAGTAAAGGGGTTATTTGTTATTGTAGTTTGGTCAGGACGTGGCAGGGGTGTGTTTGTTTAGAGTGTTTCTGGGTTTGTCGGGCTATGTTCTTATTTAAGAGGGGTGTTTGTTTAGAGTGGTTCGGAGTTTGTTGGGTTATGTTCTTGTTAGTCTATTTCTATGTTAGTTCTAGTATGTCTATTTCTATGTGGTGTTTGTTGGGTTGACCTTCAATTGGAAGCAGCTGCTCCTAGTTGCTTCTAATTGAAGGTCCTATTTAAGAGGGGTGTTTTTCTATGGGATTTTGTGGGTAGTTGTTCCTTGTATAGCTGTAAGCCTTACAGGACTGTTTATCGTCATTGTTTTTTTGTATACATGTGTTTTGTTTTGTTTTTCCTTTTTTCTACCTAATAAAAAGATGAGTACACACTCCCGCTGCGTTTTGGTCCAATCCATACGACACCCGTGACAGACAGTGTCCAGCAAAGCACCCCCACACTATCACACCACCTCCTCCATGCTTCACGGTGGGAACCACACATGTGGAGATCATCCGATCACTCGAGTCTCACAAAGACATGGCGGTTGGAACCAGAAATCTCAAATTTGGACTCGTCATACCAAAGGACAGATTTTCACCGGTCTAATGTCCATTGCTCGTGTTTCTTGGCCCAAGCAAGTCTCTTCTTCTTATTGGTATCGTTTAGTAGTGGTTTCTTTGCAGCAATTCTACCCTGAAGGCCTCTGAAGTCTCCTCTGAACAGTTGATGTTAAGATGTGTCTGTTGCTTGAACTCTGTGAAGCATTTATTTGGGGTGCAATTTCTGTCACAACACAACTAACTGATTGGCTAAAATGCATTACGAAGGAAATAAATTCCCCAAATTAACATTTAACAAGGCACACCTGTTAATTGAAATGCATTCCAAGTGACTAGCTCCTGCAGATGGTTGAGAGAATGCTAAGAGTGTGCAAAGCAGTCATCAAGGCAAAGGGTGGATACTTTGAAGAATCTGAAATACAAAATATACTTTTTTTTATATGAACCAGCCAAAGATTCAGAGACTTTATTTAACCCCCAGGTGTGTTGGTTCATACTTCTTGACCTTTTGAATTAAAACTCCCTCAAATTAGTAAATACTGTAGATCTAAACCTCTAGACAAGATGCTCATTGATGGTCCCCCAAATGCCAGACCTGCCAAAAAGCAACACCCGGCAGTAAAATGGGCTGTGAATTACAGCCGTCTATATTTCAAGGATACAGCTGCACGTGTGAAAATAATTCTGTGCCAATAGACCACTCATTTCTGGACATATTACTTGAAACCCAAGCAAGTCCTGTGTTTGGAATGTTAACTGTCTCCGTATAAAATAACAGGAAATTCCTAGGTAAGTTTGTATTTACCTTATACTAATGGAAGTACGGAAATGAAATGCTGTTTGCCTTTAAGGAGGAAAATGGGACATGGAGACGTATTGAAGATATGCTCGTCTCACAAATTGCCCCTCCAATATTTGTATCCATATTTGTGCATTCTTTTTGGGGTATTTACTAGTGTTGTCTTTTACCTTTTCAAAGAGTGACTGAATTTACATGTTTTCTTAACAAGAACTTGACATGTTATGAGCAGAAAGGTTGCACATGTAGTCATGTTGTCACTAGCAGCATCTGTTTTCACCAGGACAATTGTGCTACCCCCTCTTTAAAGAGAATTTCTGGAAATAATGGGATATCCCTTGCCAGCTATGGTGGGTCTCCAGTGCTAGTTTAATGCTTCATGATGTTGGAGAATGCTTACACACACACACACACACACACACACACACACACACACACACACACACACACACACACACACACACACACACACACACACACACACACACACACACACACACACACACACACACACACAGGAGTTGGGGGTCCATTCAGCCTTAGCTCCAAGAGCTTGAATTTAATTGAACCTTTATTTAACTAGGCAAGTCAGTTAAGAACAATGACGGCCTAGGGACAGTGGGTTAACTGCCTTGTTCAGGGGCAGAACAACAGATTTTTACCTTGTCAGCTCAGGAATTCGATCTAACAACCTTTTGGTTACTGGCCCAACTCTCTAACCACTAGGCTACCTGCCGCCCCAATGCTAGAAAAGCCTAGGAAAACAGTTAAGAGAACCTTTAACAAATCTGCCATAGTTAATAAATAATCAGCCCTGGACGTGAGGAGCAGCAGACCCTGTCCCGTTGGCCCAGTCTATTTAATCAGCTGTTGGTGAGGGAAGGAGTGGGACTTGCTGCTCTAGAGCAGGGCTGCCTGGCCTGGCTGACCCAGGAATGTCGTGGTACAGACCGGGGGAAAGTGTTCATATTTTCCAATAGGACTGACTGTCAGGGGAGGAATGCTGACTAAAACAGTCCAGATGGACCCTCTCTGGTACTCTGTTACTCCATATAATTCACCATTAGTCTGATGCTTATCTTTGAGAAATATATATTGTGGTATGCACTGAAGCAGTACTAGGGCTACATACAGCTGGGGAGGGGAAATGGTTTTTGTATCGTAAATATACAACAAAGTTGATGTTGGTATGGATGTTTTTATGTCATTAAGTGTTTTTCCCGAAATGAACTGAGACATTAACATATTTATCAATGAACAAAAATATGCTGTATATATCAAGTGCCTTAGAAATTGAGTTGTGTATTTCCGGCCTCAAGTGCATAGTGGTACAGTGCTCACCACGTGTCTGTTGGGAAAGGACCCCACTCTTTCACTCCACACACAGTATCATTCTACATAAGACTGTATTGAGCCAGTACCAATGTTAATCCATGTTGTTCATCCATAGACCAGATGAGTGTCTTCCACTGAGGAGCTTCCAAACAGCTCCAGTAGATGGTGTACTCATCCCACGACATTCCCACTTTTCCCACACATGGTAATTGGCTTCTGGCTGCCGTGAAGTCTAGGAGACCAACTCTTTCCTGGTATAATCAATGTTATACATTTGACTCAGACAAGATGTTAGTATGAGATGTTGGGGCTTTACATTGAATATGGAGGGCAGGCTTGTTTGTGTCTCTCAAAGTCTTGGTGAATATCCTGTTGAGCGTTATTACTGGAAACTGAAATTTGGGGATTTGTGTGTGTTCTGTTGCCCATTGGGGGCCAACTGTGATAGTGATCCACACACACACACACACACACACACACACACACACACACACACACACACACACACACACACACACACACACACACACACACACACACTGAACTGCTCCCTTGATTTTCAGCAGTTAATACTCTTTCACCTCTTTCAGAGAATTCATATAAAACTCAAACATACGTATCTACCTTGTACTGTAGAGCTTTAAAAAGCTGTCTTCTCCATGTTCTCTCTATGGACTTACTTCTTTATTGCCTTTTTATGTAACCGTCCTTGTAGAATTGTTTAAAATTATGCTGTTGTTTTTGAAGATACTCTGTAATGTATTTCTGCTTGATAAGGATAGTTTATCTGACCTGATGAAAGTGCTCACTTCAGACTAAAGTATACCTAATATTAAAGAAATTTGAATAGGCCTAGATACATTTGCATATAAAGATGGTAACTTTAAGAGATATCTTGCTTATATCATGTTGACATTAGTCCCCAAACTATGATAATCACCTCCAGTGACCTTTAAGAACAGTCCTTGCCACTAGATTTACAGTATTTATACACCCTCTTAATTCACAAATAAAGTAGGTAGAGCAGCATGTGGTTGTCTTGGCTCTGTTAATGGTATTTTTGATCTCTGTCATGGAGTTTCAGGTGTGCCATGGCAAAGAGCCAGCGAATACTGCGTGTTATGATTATGAATGGTTTCATACTAGGAATACAGATAATCTTCGGTTGAAACTGGAGCAGAGGGCTATCGTTCAGATTCAGAGATTATTCTGAATTACTGTGCTGCATGTGTGATGAGGTATAAATGTAAACATTTAGTAAAGCCTGTAATTTGAGACTTCTAAAGGGGAAACCAGATAGCAATGAATGCATGCGGAAAACATGCTATCTGTTTTGTTTATAGACAGACAGGCATGGCTGACCGAATGGATAAACCATATGATATTACCGCTGAGCCCTAACTCATGGTTCAATCTTCCCACACTCTCTTCCAGAAGTTATTATTACACGAAGAGCAAAAAGTGAAATGAGAATGTTCCATTTTTCACTTGAGTATATGGGCTATTCATAGGGGCATTCTTATTTCCTCTTTTCTCTAAACTGGCAGGGGCATCCAGAAGATGATGCAGTCCCTAAAAAGTTATAACACTTTAAGAAAAGGGTCCTCTTTTATGCTTCCCCATAGAGCCAATGTAGAGATATTGTTGTGAGCTTTCAGAGTTCACAAAGGTGGACCCTTTCTTCTCGCTCGCTCTCTCGCTCGCTCTCTCGCTCTCTCTCTCGCTCAGTTTTTACACATACAGTAGCCAAAGTACATAATTAGGCCCATAACACAGGGAATTCTCTTTCTCGCTCTCTCTTTCTCCCACTCTCTGTCTGTTTTTACACATACAGTAGCCAAATTCCATAATTAGGCCCCTAACACAGTGAATAGGAGTTTATTCTGAAGGCTACTACACCTAACTTTAGTGTGCAGGGATGCTGTCATGTGACCCAGATACACAGGCTGAAGGCCCCTGATTAAGAGATGGATCATGGATAAAATATTGGTTTTCTGAGCCTCTTCTTTTAACACCTTTCTCCTTCCACAGTGGAGGTGCTTTGTTGTTGGGTAGCATACCAACCTAAAAATGCACTTTTAAGAATATGCAACCATGTTTAGGTGATAGCTGTTTAATACTGCTTCATGCTTTATGAACATTGAAGTAACAAGACAATAGAACCTAACCCAGGGGACTACTTGAAGTGAAAGATTTGATTTTATAGAATACATTCATTGTGAGACTCAAATCCAGGCTACCAGACATATAACCTTCGTGTCACTCTCTCTTATCATCCCCACTGAACTTTCCATCCTGTCCCATTGGGTCTTGTCATTGAGGCAGCGGCCAGGATTCCTCTCTCTTTCAGTGCAGTGTGCCCCTGTGCCCAGACCCAGAGAGGGGACATCTATATTGAATCTCTGTAATTATGTAAATGTAATGTTTGTATTTATAGGCTGCATGAGCCGCAAGACTCTGGCAGTGGCCCTGTGACAGCTGGAAAACACTGCACTCAGAAATCATATTATAAACTGCTCAGGCCTGAACTGGTGCTGCAGGATAGCTGGCTCATGGTTGATGTAAAGATATGGATGTATTGTTGAGGAGTTTATGACTGGTGTGATGTTACAGTATGGTGTGATGATGATACACAGATGTCAGGGCTGCTCCATTTTCCAAAGCCACAAGGATTTTACTCAAAGTCAAGAATTATGTTGTTCAATTAGTTTAATATGTACATTAAAATAAACTATTTACATTATATAAAATATATTTACATGCCAATAATACATTTACTCAGAAAACCAAAAAGAACATTAAGTCAAAAGACTTTTAGCCCTTTGTCATGTTGAGATGGTTACTCTTATTGCCATAGTTTTAAAGACCCTGACATGAAATGTTATTCAACAGGTAAATGCACACACAGAACATTCAATTCAAGCCTCTGAAGACTGAAAGGCAGTTTTAGATCAAAACATTGTCTTAAAGCTTATTTCATGTGCTGTTTACAGTTATAACACATAGATAAACTTCTTTTTTGCCAGTAGAAAATATGGCACTCGTAGGATGCATATAATAGAAGGCACTATCTTGAATATCAAAACACATCATGTTAAACAATGTTATTGTTAGATTCCAGTTGTCAGGGGTGTACTTAGAGCCAACCTGATATGTTGACTTGAATTCACAAATGCCAACTCCGTGTAATGCACTTTTTAAAGCCTTTTACAAAATATTATTCGATAAAAAATAACAAAGTAGTACCAGCTACATATTTTTAAAATAGTATTTGTATATAGAATTCCTTTGAAGATGTTTTATTTTCAAATGCTGTTTTCCTATTCCTCCAAAAAGTTAAATAAACAAACAAAAATACAAAATAGATATTTTGGAGATATCTTTCTTGATTCATTTAGCAAAGTCCTCAATCGTATGTGATTTCTCACATGTGTCGCTTCATGTGCAGCGCGAGGTGGTCGGACCTGGAGAAGGCGCGCTCGCACAGGTGGCACTGGAACGGCCTGTGGCCAGTGTGCTTACGGAAATGGCGCGTCAGCTCGTCGGAGCGGGCGAACTTCCAGCCACAACCCTCCCAACTGCAATGGTATGGTTTCTCTCCTGTTGAACGACAAATGGGAAAATACCATGAGTATACTGACAGAAAATACAGCCATTTGCAACATATAGCCAAATATTTCTAGTTTCCAATAAGCATAAATACATTGAGGAATGTTCTTTACCTGTGTGCGTTCTGTGGTGCGCTTTCAAGTGCGAGCTCTTGGTGTAGGTTTTCGCGCATCCAGCGAAAGTGCAAGTGTGACTCGCTGTGCGCTTCCTTGGCCAGGAACGCCGACCCCTCTTTGGCTTTGAGTCCATCATCTCCAACGGAGAGGACGGTGGAGTGAGCAGCGCTCTCTGATTGGTATGCTGTATACCCATTCCGTCTTCGTACATCCCGAACTGGTGTGCGCTCTGGTACGAGAGCTGCATCTGTGGGGGCGGATGGGAGTGAGGGTAGCCCGCTGCGGAGCGGTAGCTCTGGGGGAAAGTCATGGAGTGGCACATCTGGGTCTGACACTCGGAGCTCATCAGGTCGTCTGGGCTGAGAGGTGGTGTCATGTTCCCCGCAGCCTGCGGAGAGTTGGCTAGTCTCGGATGCTCGAAGGACATCATGCACGAAACGTTCCCCTCCTGCTTGATTTTTGGGCAGCTCTGAGGGACCATTTCCATAACTGGTCGGTAACTGTCCATGGATTGCTCGACCTTAATGTTGTCTGGAAAGTCCTGATTTGGGAAAGCAGACGAACTGACTAGAAATCTCCCATGGACGCTGTTGCCAGAGGTTTGGTGGCAGAAGCTGCTGTCAAGCTCATTGCGCAGGAGCTCAGCCATCAGGCTGTTGTACGGTGGAGGTGGAATGTTTATCTCGGGCACCGTGTAGGTAGACTGCATCACGGAGTGATACATGTTGTTCTGCTCTGCTAGCCTGTACTCTCCCTCCGTCCCGGAGGATGGAGTGGTGTCTGTGCCAGTGGAGTTAGAGAGAATAAACTCCAGATCCAGGAACTTATCTAGCTCCTCTTCGTCTTTTATGCCCATGCAGATGTCCATGCCCTCAGCCACGGCACAGCTGGAATGAACCGACCTGTCCATCTCGCCCTTCCACCTCTGCAATAGTACAATATGTCATTAGTGAAAAGACCATGTAAAAAAAAAAAAAAAGTACAATAAAATGGAACATTAATATTTGTTACATAAAAAAACTGTAAAAGCAATATGTAACCAAATAATAAGTTAGAAGCCTAACTGATACAACATATGGGTTCACTCTACATCTGGACTGAAATGATATTGCTTTATTCTAACTACACGACATATATACTAGATTAATATATCAACTACAGGTAAAACAACCCCAAAAATCTCTAAATACATAAACCAATATACTTACATATTCCCAGTATTTTTCCTTTTGGTTCGCAAATGTAGCGATGGATGGTAAAATGGTCCCGGTTAAGGACATTTCCATACGTTGTAATGACAAAATAAATTCGTTTTCTTGAATAAAAAACGTTCTTTCTGTCTATGAATATCAGCAAAAGCGATGTAGAGTCCACACGAGAAACGAGTTGTTGTAGTAAATCACTATATCTCCTCACTTGAAATAGTGTTTCAGTGTCATGTGCAAGTTTGATTGGTAGGAGTTCCTATACCTTATAAATATTGTAGCTGAAAAGCTGGACCTATTGTACTAAGCGGAGGAAACACGCACCTATATAAAGCCAGTGAGCCTTGCAGTCTCTTTGCTTTCCCTCGTGCGATCGTGCGAGCTTTAAAGTCTTAAAGCCACAAATACACACGCCCCTTCCTGCATAGAAACGAGTTAAACAAGTATAACACGTAATGACGCGCTAGGCAAAGACCGCCCCTTGCAGAACATCATCTGGTAAACAATTAACACACGATGGCAAATAAAATAAAAGATTATGCGCCGAATACAACAGGTGAAATGCTTACTTACGAGCCCTTAACCAACAATGCCGAGTTAGAAAAAAAGTTGGAAAAAAAATGCTATATAAACTCAAGGGGAAAAAGTAACACAAAATAAGAATAACGGGGCTATATACAAGGGGTACCGATACCGAGAGAATGTGCAGGGGTACGGGTTAGTCGAGGTAATTGAGGTAATATCTACATGTAGGTAGGTGTAAAGTCACTATGCATAGGTAATAATCAGAGTAGCATACGGTATGTGAAATGTAAACGCATGTGTCACGAATAGGGTAAGGTAACCAAAAGATGAACACTAGAGACAAAGTTACCCATTTGGATAGAATATTAAGCACAGCTTTTCTTTCAATATAGGCTAACATTAGGAAATTCATATTAAATATCTTATCGTTCAACCCAATATAATCTACAAACACAAAAACCGAAACTCATGTTTTATCTCCAGACACATATGAAAGACATGTCCAAGCTGCATATGCATGGATACATAGGACAACACGTGAGATAAGGCCTACAGGATAGGCTATTGGTAATGTTTTGCGTTATCGATAATAGACTAAACATTGTAATATGAATACACTGCATTTTATTCCATAAAGTCACATTTAAAGTATATAAAAAATAAACATATATAAAAATATACCCCATATTCGTTTTTCTCATAGGCCTATATATAATACCTTTAATTTGGCAGATCAGTTGGCTTCCCATCACCTGACCAACTCCTCCGTCTTCTCAGGTCATTTGCCTATCACTATCAGCCTGTGATAAACCCAGTTACCCAACGCAGCAGGCTTTTCAAAACGGCGCAGCCACCAGGCGCCAGGTAGGCCTTCATCAGAAACTTTTCACCTCTTCAAACGCTCACGTAAACACGCGCTAATAAAGCATTTAACCTCTATGAAGCCCCATTCAGGTGCAAATAATGAGGCTGAATGAGCGGCTGCTGAGCCTGCTTTGTCCAGCGACGTATTCACATTGGTATCGGGTTTCTTGCGCCAGTTTCGCAAAACAGTCTTCAGCTAAGTGCAGATAATTGTTTTGTTACGCATATTGTAACATCCATATCCATGCAGGTGTACCAGGATGATACCTTTCCTTTCTCACAATTGGGCGGGTGTGTTTTTGGTTCTATGTTAACTGTGTGCATGTGTGAAAACTATTCTGACTTTTTATCTGTTCTTCTGTTTACAGTGAATAGTTGGGGAAGGTCAGTAAATGAATACCTTATCATCATTCTTACATAATCCACATCCCTCTAAGCCTAAACCATAAACGCCATGTAATGAGTAATCTGAGTTTCCCTAATCAGCCAACCAAATATGGTCCTTCCAATGCCGTAAATCTACAACAAGTAACCACTGCCATTTAAAGTTTTATTTGCCTGTTTATCTTGTAGGACTCAATTAAAATGCCAAAGCGCTCCTGCTAATTTTGGTTCCTTTGTGCCAGTACAACTTGGCTTAACTGATTGGCAATTCAGAGTTTGTCTTTAGCAAATTACTTTATTCTTATTTATTCAAGAGTTCCCAGCAAACCAGGTACCAAAACATGGTAACTGCTTCTGTTCCTCAGTTTAAACACCCCTAGTCAACCATGCATGAAAACCCTTATAAAGTCTGTCAACAAATGAGAGATATACAAAACATATAGCAATGATCTGATTGTGGCACGAAGGAGCAGCGGTTACACTTTTATTATATAAATTATATTGTGAACAACAACCATACAAATAAAGAAACATGGGTGTGGCTTTAGTCTGTACTTTACAGTGTGTTCTTTCCTCAGGCCATAGGCCATATTATTTGACCTGAGGAAAGAACATATAGTACAGATTATTATTGCATTTGGAGAAGATGATGTGGTTTGCATATGCTGTAGGTACATGTGTGACATTGCAACATCATTAGTAAGAATGTCATACCTACTGTATCACTCTATTAGGTGTCTCAACAATGTTTTAGAATAGACTGGAGTAAACAAAAATGTATGTGTTTTCTTTATTTGTACCTACCTAATACATAGGTTTTTCCTAGACAGCATTTGATAGTTGTGGTTTATTGAGCTTTTGCTAGATTCTAGAAACATTGTTCTGCTCATCTTGAGGTTTGTAGGATATTTCTAAAGGTTCCCAGTAAACCTGCACCTTTAGACACATCTACCTCTCTCTACACTTCCAGTCCCCACCGCATTAGTAGGAGTGCATTGATGAACCATCTTCACATTTTCCTTGCACAGTCCTCACATTTTGCTGCCTTAAAATTACATCTCAAAAGGGGATACATTTAATTGTATTCCTACCGATCTACACAACATACTGCACATTTTCAAGGTGAAAGAAACATAGAAAACTGTCCAAATTGAATAAAAAAAGTATTGATTGCATATGTCGTCACACTTGGTGGTCACACATATGTCGTCACACTTAGTGATACTTGGTGGAAGCACCTTTGGTAGTCATCACAGCTGTGAATCATTTTGAATAACTTTTAGAGGAACATTTATCCAATGGTTTTGTCAAAATTTCTCAAGCTCAGTAAATTTGGTTGGGAGTCATTCATGGGCAAGCAATATTCAAACCTTGTCTCTGATTTTCAAGCAAATTTAAGTCAGTATTGAGACTGCACCACTCATGAACACTCAGCATTTCTTGGAAAGCCATTGTAGTGTGTCTTTGGCATAAAGAAATTTGTAATTGTCCCGCTGAAAAATACAACTTTATCCCAGGGTTACAGTGTCTTAAAGTATTCATACCCCTTCGACTTATTCCACATTTGTTTTGTTACAGCCTGAATTAAAAAATCATTACATTTATTTTTGTCTCACCCATCTACACACAATACCCCATAAGGACAAAGTGAAAACATGTTTTTAGACATTTTTGCAAATGTACTGAAAATGGAATACAGAAATATCTAATTTACATTAGTATTCATACCAATTTGTTATGACATTCCAAATTGAGCCCAGGTGCATCCAAATTACTTTGATCATCCTTGAGAGATCACTACAAATTGATTGGAGTCCACCTGTGGCCAATTCAATTGTTTGGACATGATTTAAACTCATCAAAAAAAGAAACATCCCTTTTTCAGGACCCTGTCTTTCAAAGATAATTCGTAAAAATCCAAATAACTTCACAGATCTTCATTGTAAAGGGTTAAAACACTGTTTCCCATGCTTGTTCAATGAACCATAAACAATTAATGAACATGCACCTGTGGAACGGCCGTTAAGACACTAACAGCTTACAGATGGTAGGCAATTAAGGTCACAGTTATGAAAACTTAGGATACTAAAGAGGCCTTTCTCCTGACTCTGAAAAACACCAAAAGAAAGATGCCCAGGGTCCCTGCTCATCTGTGTGAATGTGCCTTGGTCATGCTGCTAGGAGGCATGAGGACTGCAGATGTGGCCAGAACAATAAATTGCAATGTCCGTACTGTGAGACGCCTAAGACAGGGGGACATGACGGACAGCTGATCGTCCTTGCAGTGGCAGACCACTTGTAACAACACCTGCACAGGATCGGTACATCCGAACATCACACCTGCGGGACAGGTACAGGATGGCAACAACAACTGCCCGAGTTACACCAGGAACGCACAATCCCTCCATCAGTGCTCAGACTGTCCGCAATAGGCTGGAGAGGCTGGACTGAGGACTTGTAGGCCCGTTGTAAGGCAGCTCCTCACCAGACATCACCGGCAACAACGTCACCTATGGGCACAAACCCACTGTCGCTGGACCAGACAGGACAGGCAAAACATGCTCTTCACTGACGAGTCGCGGTTTTCTGTCTCACCAGGGGTGATGGTTGGATTCGCGTTTATCGTCGAAGGAATGAGCGTTACACCGAGGCCTGTACTCTGGAGCGGGATCGATATGGAGGTGGAGGGTCAGTCATGGTCTGGGGCGGTGTGTCACAGCATCATCGGACTGAGCTTGTTGTCATCCTGACATGACCCTCCAGCATGACAATGCCACCAGCCATACTGCTCATTCTGTGCATGATTTCCTGCAAGACAGGAATGTCAGTGTTCTGCCATGGCCAGCGAAGAGCCCGGATCTCAATCCCATTGAGCACGTCTGGGACCTGTTGGATCGGAGGGTGAGGGCTAGGGCCATTCCCCCCAGAAATATCCGGGAACTTGCAGGTGCCTTGGTGGAAGAGTGGGGTAACATCTCACAGCAAGAACTGGCAAATCTGGTGCAGTCCATAAGGAGGAGATGTACTGCAGTACTTAATGCAGCTGGTGGCCACACCAGATACTGACTGTTACTTTTGATTTTGACCCCCCCTCTGTTCAGGGACACATTATTCCATTTCTGTTAGTCACATGCCTGTGGAACTTGTTCAGTTTATGTCTCAGTTGTTGAATCTCGTTTTGTTCATACAAATATTTACACGTTTGCTTAAAATAAACGCAGTTGACAGTGAGAGTATTTTTTTGTTGTTGCTGAGTTTAGAAAGAAACACACCTGTCTATATAAGGTCCCACAGTTGACAGTGCATGTCAGAACAAAAACTATACCATGAAGTCCAAGGAACTGTCCATAGATCTCCATGAAGGGTAGGGTATAAAACAATTTCTTGAGTATTGAAAGTTTCCATGAGCTCAGTGGTCTCCATCATTGGGAAAAGGAAAAAAATATAGAACTACCCAGACTCTGCCAGAAGAACAACAGTCTCCACAGACTGCACAGCTCATCACCCTTCGAACACCATCCCTACCATGAAGCATGGTGGTGGCAGCATCATGCTATGGAGATGCTTTTCAGCGGCAGGGACTGGGAGACTGGTAAGGATAGAGTGAACAATGAATGGAGCCAAATATAGGTCAATCCTTAATGAGAACCTGCTTCAAGAGTGCAAACGACCTTAGACTGGGGCGAAGATTTACGTTCCAACAAAACAATGACCCCAAGCTTACTGCTAAAGCAGCGCTGGAATGGCTTCAGAAAAATTATGTGAAATCCCTTGAGTGGCCAAACCAAAGCCCAGACTTGAATTCCATTGAAAGTCTCCATGAAATACTTGAATATTGCTGTTCACCGACACTCCCCATCTAATTTTAGAGCTTAAGAAAATTGGCAAGAAAGAATGGGAGAAAATCTCAAAATCCAGACGTGCACAGCTGATACAGACATACCCAAGACGACTCAAAGCTGTTACCGTCGCCAAAGGTACTTCTACAATGTATCGATTCAGGGGTGTAAATACTTATGTAAATAAGATATTTCTGTATTTCATTTTAAATAAATTTAGCAAACATTTCTGGAAATATGTTTTCACTTTGTCATTATGGGGTATGGTGTGTAGATGGGTAAAACATTTTATATTGAATCCATTTTAAATTCAGGCTGTAACACTACAAAATGTGAAATAAGTCAAGGGGTATGAATACTTTATGAAGGCACTGTAGGTTTTCAGAAGACTGAGGCGGGTTTTCCTTTTTATCCGGGCTTTCCTCCTTTCATACATCCTTACTTTATTTTCAAGTATTGCGATGGCAGCATCATGTTATGGTTATGCTTGTCACCGGCAGGGACTGGGGAGTGTGCTTTACAACGTGTTCTTCCCTCAGGCCAACCTCAATTTGGTGAGACTTTAATCTGTACTTCACAATGTGTTCTTTCCTCAGGCCAACATAAATTTGGTGTATTAATTATAGGCTGGGATGATGTGGTTTGCATACGCTGTATGTACATGTGTGACATTCCAACGTCATTAGTAAGGATGTCTCTATTAAATCAGGTTTCGCAACAATGTTCTACAATGCGTGGTGACGTTTGTTTGGCGGCCAGACATTGTTTCCAGCGTATAAGACGGTTGGTGAAAACTGCACGTCTACCAGGACATAAGTTGATATATCCTTCAACTCGTGATTGGTAGAGTGGTTAGATTGATGTGCAACATTAGTTATGACCAGTTGTATCAGTGACTCACAAGTCAAAGCGTCTGTATGACCCCTAGAATATTACGGTCACTAGGCTACTCGAAATGTTTAACTTTTTTATATGTATCCATGAAAGTTACTATAGGAGAGCACATAGGGTAGGTATCAATCTTTTTGTTGATAGCTAACAGGTATCGGTAACAGCTGTTACCACATGTGTATCCGATTTCACTTGTTTCCTTAGAATGATGTCCAGTCAGACCTTTTTTTAACTCTGAAAACCTATTTAGGTTATAAGGAATTTCAGTACTGCAGAGCACAGAGCCAATCTCGACATACAGTCCAAGATTCAGAAGAACTTACATAGTAGTATCAGACAGCAGGCATGAGCTGTACACTGGTCCTGAGTGTCAACCTCTGACAGATGACCTGATAAGGTAAAACCCTAAACTGTTGGTGATTAGGAGGAATTTGACTCACTGCTCGGTGCTTAAGCGTGATTAGTGCTACATGAATGCAGGCACATAACTTTCAGAGGAAAGGCTACTTGAGTGGTGTCTTAATGTAAATTATTCAAGTGCCATCCTAAAGTTATGCATCTCTAGTCATTCATGCTAGATTTTGGTTTCTAGCTAATTATCTGCTTTCGCTGTGGCACAACAGGACAGAACATGACGACTCTGCTAAGCACTGTAAAAGCAAAAAAAAAGTACATTCCCATGTACAGTTAACTTCCCAGACCCTTTCTTTTGTATTATTAATGCAAAGCATGTTGAACACCTTTTCCCAGTTGGTCACCATATGAATGTAAGGTTGCAGCATGTGCTTTACAGCTCTGGCATAGAGGCAGTTTCCTGGCACGTCATATGAGAATCAATATATCTTCTTGAAGAGAGTCCCATCTCTGTCCTCCGTGTTGTGTTTCCAAACGATGTGGTTCATTAAAGTGAAAGAGTGTATTTGCTATTTGAACCACCTGCATCTGTCCTCATAGCCCTCACTGATAATCGTGTCCATACGTTTAGGCACTTTAAGTGTCCCAAGGCAGCAGCACCAAATCACTTGATGGCCAATGGTTTTGACTGAGTGTGTTTTTGCGTGTTTTTGAGTGATGTCACTTTGTGTCAGCGTTGGTTTCCATGTGTAAAGGGTTGGAGCCTCCAAAGGCTAGATGGTTTACACATGTGGTAATCAGTGTCCATGTCATAGTTTTGACATGGATTTACAACTCTGGACTTGTAGCCCTCAGGTCTACTATCTAAGCTGCCATGCATCTTCTTCAGCTTTAAAAAAAAAGAAGGCTCAGGTTATGTACAAAGTGAATGAGATCAATGTCAAAGCATTTCTATAAAAGGCTGAATCATGTTATCTGTGTCCTGATTTCTTATTTGAAACAGCTCTGACTTTTTCTCACTGTCTGAGAGTTATGAATGCCTGGTTTGGATAAAGTGGGCCTCCATGGTGCATATTTTATGTCTTTGTTAAACTTCTTGAAAACACCTGCTCTCCTTCTCCTCCTACCTCTGCACGGCAGGAAGGCTGTCTCGTTTTCTGTGTGTGTGCTTTGGGGAGAGGGAGATGGAGAGCGCTGGACTGAGAGAGAGCGAAAGAGAGCCACTGCCGGAGCCAGAGAGAGCGATCAAGAGTTCTGAGAGTGAGTGGGTTTCCTGCTCGCCTCTTATATAGGAGGGTTATTTTTAAACACACACCCCTTGCTTATTACAGCGTTTCCTCTCCGGGACGCTCAGGAAGCCCGCTTGGCTCCATATCCTGCTCACACGCGGGCAGATTCAAAGGGAATCAGGGAATGATAGCGTTGAGACAGCCAGGCTCCAGGAGGAGGGAAAAAGGAGAAAAAAAAGGGGGATAGATTTTTTCCCAAAAGGCTGGCCTGGCACATGTACAGAGTCTGACAGAGCAGGTCTCAGCAGCTCTTCCAGGCCTTAAAGTGCACCTCTCTCAGAGTATCTCTGTCTGAAACAGTGGCACAGATAATTGTGAGACTGGTGGCTGCGCCTGTTTACATTTTTGTGTCCCTTGGGGAATCCTTCAGGCGCCGGGGCTGAGAGAGAGAGAGAGAGAGAGAGAGAGAGAGAGAGAGAGAGAGAGAGAGGAGAGAGAGAGAGAGAGAGAGAGAGAGAGAGAGAGAGAGAGAGAGAGAGGAGAGAGAGAGAGAGAGAGAGAGAGAGAGAGAGAGAGAGAGAGATAGAGAGAGAGAGAGAGAGAGAGAGAGAGAGAGAGAGATAGAGAGAGAGAGAGAGAGAGAGAGAGAGGAGAGAGAGAGAGAGAGAGAGAGAGAGAGAGAGAGAGAGAGAGAGAGAGAGAGAGAGAGAGAGAGATTCCTCTACTGGTGCTGAGGCAGGCAGGAGACTGTCAAAAAACATAATAACAAATGGGAGGGAGAGCAGTGTGTTACACTGGATGGGTTCATTACCATTATACAGTGCTGTATTCATGGTTTTAAGGAATGTATAGGGGCCCATTCTGAGAACAGGTTAGAAATGAATCAACCAGTGTATTTTCTATTCTGTTATTACCACCCCAGGTAACCATTTTTTATTAGCCGAGTTGAGTGAATGGTTTCATATGTGAAATTGGTCAAAAACAACATATGATCTGTTCTAAATGTCCCTCATTTGTCATCTTTTATAGTGTTTAACTCTGGGATGTTTTTAAGGATTCACATGTCTGTTAACAATTTGAGGTTATTAAGTATTTAAAGGGGAGATTTTTTCATTTTTTATTGGATTAAGCCACTCAATGTAGTGCGTAGGTGTGAGGCCAAGTCCCAGATAATTGGACCGTGTACTGGAGGAGTGTTTGCAAACTCAACAGGAGGGTTAGCCATTTAACAGCACCTCGATCTGAATTCAGAAACGTGTATCTGGTTTGAACTTGAGTGAAACACCGGGGCATTTTTATAAACACTACAGAGTAGGTCTGTTTTTGCTGCACACTAAGGAGACCTCCTTCCCTTTCAAAACAGGACGTGCCAGAACAACACGGAAGGCCTTATTCCATGATTGGCATGTTTTAGAGAGTGCATGTGGGTGCATGTGGATCTAATTGGTTTGGTTATTCACTGGGGAGAGTAAGGCAATTTTATTAGCTGTTAAAACTCCAAATCATACAGGTCTTCCACGGACACATACCGTAATCCTGGCTGTTGGAAATGTTTTCGTTCTCGCAAGGTGAAAAGTGGCCTTCTATTGAAATAAGGAAAACAGACAGGCTTACTTTTTTCTGTTTTCCTTCTGTTTTCTCTCAGAGTTGCGTGTCAACAATGTACACATCTGTATGAACTCTTTTGGGCCCTGTTTGAGAACTCCTCCCATAGTGGTCACGCAATGCTATGGTGTTCTCCCACATATATGAAAGAGGGGATCCTCATACATCCAATGACCAGAGATGTTTCCCGTGATGGTGAGGTCAACGCTAGAGAGAGAGTGAACTGAGATCCAGTCAAAAGGCAATAACTTCATCACTTTGTTTTGGACAGCCGTTTTAACAATACTGTGGAGCGGACATGAGTCTTTATTATACAAACAGGAACAAGGAATCTGAAAGCAAAAGGGTTTCAACAATTAGAACAGGGAATCATAAGCTTGGGTGAGGTTTTTTAGAGTTGAACTTGGCAGAGTTCGTATAATTTCAATGCTCTAGATTCCCGTCCGTTCTGTCTCGAAACCACAGGATTGCTGGAGGATCTGCCAAAAACAGTCATTCTTTTTTATTTAGGAGTGGGAATTACAGAGCGACTCGTTACATTGCAGAGTTGAGTTTCTAAAGCAGAGGCAGGCCAAAGAGTTTTTATACACAACTAAGACCACAAACTCGCACACACTTGAACATGTCGCCTTAAACTGTGCCAGCTGTATAAATATTATAGCCTTGACTCAAACACAGGTTCTTTTTGATTCCCACTTTGAACTGACCATCGTGCGATTCTTACTTGTAATGCACTATAGCGTTTATGCACCTAAAAAACTGATGTTACCAAACCACGTATTAAACATTCTTCTTCTACATGTGGCCAGTCTTTTGGCATTGTTTCAGGCTTTTACTCTGAAAAATGAGGGAGATACAGCACTTTCAATGAGTGGACAGTGGAAATTTCCAGACATGAGTCCACCGCGTGATCGGGAACGTGCCTTTCTTGTTTCTTCTTTTCTATTGACGATGCTTTTGTCCAGTTGAAATATTATTGATTATTTATGACAAAAACAACCTGAGGATTGATTTGAATCATTGTTTGACTTGTTTCTACGAACTTTTAATGTATTTTTTTTACTTTTTGTCTAGATGTTGAGAGCGCGCTTTGTGCCTTTGGATTACTGAACTAAACGCACCAACAAAACGGAGCTTTTTGGACATAAAGAGGGACATTATCGAACAAAACAAACATTTATTGTGTAACATGGAGTCCTGGGAGTGCCACCAGATGAAGATCATCAAAGGTAAGTGATTAATTTTAATGCTATTTCTGACTTTTGTGACACCTCCTTGGTTGGAAAATGGCTGTATGGTTTTCTGTGGCTAGGTGCTGACCTAACATAATCGTATGGTGTGTTTTCGCCGTAAAGCCTTTTTGAAATCGGACACTGTGTTTGGATTAACAAGAAGTTTATCTATAAAATGGCGTATAATACTTGTATGTTAGAGGAATTTTAATTATGGGATTTCTGTTGTTTTGAATTTGGCGACCTGCAATTTCACTGGCTGTTGTTGAGGTGGGACGCCCACTTATACCGAGAGGTTAAAGGTTCCCAGAATGTTTCATTAGGTTGTGGGAACAGTCTGGTGGGAACATTGTTGGGACATCACAAAAGATATTGTAGTGGAAATTACCACCAGGGACACCTGAAGTCAATCTTAAATAAATCATTCTTTATTATCAGCACCATAGTACACGTCGGTTGGGAGCTTCGCCGGGGCAGTCCTATTAGTTCTCTTATATACTGCTTACACAGGCAAGTTAAATTCGCATGATTTACATTTTTAGTTATTCATCATTAATTCATCAATAACGTTTGGTTCATGCATGTGACCAACCAATACCTCACGAGACTTCCTCTCTCCAAGTTGAGACCTTGAAACTGAGATACACCTTTCGGTTCTCAAAGCAATTTCCTGGATGTACTGCCAAATTGCTTATACTGATAGTGAGGATTCCTCCCAGGCACGATCAATCAGTCACTTGCATGAACCCAGTCAAATTGGTTATTAGAAAAGCACAACATAACATTTTCCTTCACATTCCCTCCTCATCACCATGTGATCATTATCGTTAAATATTAAGGTAAGCATTAGATTAAAGCTTCTATCAAAAGGAGGTTCTGTACTTCTATTAAAGTAAGTGAAATCAACACATAAAACCAGACACTTCATCCTTTAAAACCCTTCACTCTGTGTTGTACAATCTAAAATAGGCACAAGGGATCTGTAGACTCAGATTGTTTCCATAGCTCATACAGTTACACATATGCTTCATTACACAATTTAATTGATGGATTCTGGCAATGACATTTCAGCTTGCGCTTTTGTTGCGTGTGGCATGTTAATGACAGATCGGCATGTCAATGCATTTTATTCTAAATCACTATACATTTCTCAGTGTGCAGACCTCCACAATCAACCTGATACCCCAAACAAACAATTTTGGACAAGCCTAAATCAATTACGGGCATGGTTGATCCTCTCCCTCCTTCCTGGCACTCATTCTACTGGCATTTCTTCATTTTCTTCTTCAGATAGTGTTTCAGTTCATCCTCCCAATGGCACATGTTCAAAGTGGATGGCCCTTGATAATGTCCTTATTCCAATATCTGGGGAATATTTCCCAAGCAGACAAATATTTCCCCTGAGCCGCCACCATCCTTTACGGTCCATTATGTCTTGTTCATTTTCCGACCAGTACACCAGCAGCATGAGAGAAGTTTGGACAGGGTCTTTCTCCATGCTCACTCCACGTGGACTAATGTCACACTCCTGAGAGAAAAGGCAGTGGATAGCTTCGACTGGATGCTGTGCACAGGTTGCTGACTCAGGTCTCAGGTAGAAGTGGTGAAGGATAGGGCCATAGTGAATGCCATTGTAGCCATCACTTCAGCTGGTTAGAGGGGGTGAGGCTCACACTGTTCTCATTTATATTATCCCTTACATGCATCTAGATACCATCTGTGTTCACTTTCGCCATAACCTCGAGAGAGGACAGACCAGAACAACAGTTTAGTTTACGGCATTTCTAATTCAAGAAATCCAGACAAACTATTCACTATATGACAAATTATTACTACTACCAATATGTTTTTATCCACATTTCTGAGAGAAGAGAACAACAACACATTGTTGAAACCAATTTTGCAAATTGGCTTATACTCCCCTATCACATTAGCGACCTCACCGCAGAGTTACATGGTCAGGGAGTTACAGGGCCAATCCTTAGGGAGAAATCCCGACCATCCAGCAGACCCAATCTGGAGAAATTTGTATTGAAGCAAGACAAAAAAAACAACAACACTGCCAGTTAAATCAAAATAAGAAATACAATTAGAATTACAACCCTTGATAACTCCATCTTAAGATAATTGTATCCCATAAGGTAATTCAATAAATTGTGAAATACACCAGAGACAGGTGTCCCTCATTTAGGGGCAGCGCTCTCTCTCTGTTCTTCTCGTGGTCCAATCACAAATAGGGCTATTGATAAATTATAAACTTCTTCCTAATTATCAGTGTGTCCACATTACATTTAAATGTCACTCAATGTTTCTAGCCTTTCTAGTGAGGGTGATCAGGCCTCACCAGAAAGTCAGAAAAGAGGTCAGAGGTAATTCAACCCCATTACATATCATGTTTCAGGAGAAGACCCAGATGCAGACGGTGTTGAAGTAACAAAAGTTTTACTAGATCATCACTGGAGGCTTTGTGCCATGGATCATCACTGGAGGCTCCGGGCCATGGATCATCACTGGAGGCTTCGTGCCATGGATCATCACTGGAGGCTTCATGCCATGGATCATCCCTACAGGCTCCGGGCCATGGATCATCACTGGAGGCTTCGTGCCATGGATTATCACTACAGGCTCCGGGCCATGGATCATCACTGGAGGCTTCGTGCCATGGATTATCACTGGAGGCTTTGTGCCATGGATTATCACTGGAGGCTTCGGACCATTGATCATCACTGGAGGCTTCCTACGTGGAGCTGGAAACCAGGGGCGGAAATCCCGGGGGGGACGGGGGGGACACGACCCCCCCATCCTGGGGAAAATATGATTTGTCCCCCCCAATATATCACTGAAACATAACTATGTCATTTAAATAATATTAATAATACGCAATGAAAGCAATTGTGCTGATCATAGACACTTAATAGCGCGTTTTTACGTTTCAAAAGATTGCGACCCCCCCCTTTGCTTCACAATGGTTTGATCCACTGCCAGTTCCTTAGTTGGCAAGGTAACAGAGGGGTCGTATCTACTGTCTGAAAGGCACTCAATGAACGTAACTGACGTGAGGTTAATCCAGTCAATCGCGCACACACACTAGCTGAATATGCAGAGCTAGCGCGCAAATATTAACTATTAAGCTAGCTAGTACCTATTCCATTTATGTGGCCTCGTCAAAGATGGAATCTTTGCTATCGTCAATTTATTCCAAGATCAGCATGCAGATGATGTAAATTAGTGCTTCAAAATTCCTGTGATAAGGTTAGCGATAAACTGAAGTCCAAACTGAACAGAACTACACTCTCTTCTACCATTGTCTTAAATATATTTAATGGTCTCGTTACAAAAGCTAAATTGTTGCAAGGGAACTTTTATTTATTTATTTTATTTCACCTTTATTTAACCTGGGAAGCAAAGATTATAGCAAACACCACTGAAACGGAATTGGTGCTCGCTAGCTTTGCAAATTCAGCTATTGTTGGAAGCCAGCCAATATGAAACAAACTATTAAAATTACAAAAGGTTGCAGCATATGTTGTGTAAATGGTGAACTCATACAGCTGTCAACTCTTGTCATTTTAATCCGTTTCACATTTGCTAGCTACCTTTTAGATCGAAGCCCAAATAGAATGATAAAAGATAAGATAATAGAATCCCATCTCCTACTGTAAATAACCTACACACTGTGTGTGTGTGTAGCCAGCCAGCCAGCCAGGTAGAAAAATGGCAGAAAAATAAAAGACGGACATCAGAGTATTTTTCAATACACCAAAACGCATAGTAAGAACCCTAGTAGCCTAATATCTCAAAGACTAGTTGATAAAATGTTCATAAGAAAGAAATGAAATTCTAATGGAAATGTTTCACAATGATGTCATTAGGCAGAGCAGGCAACAGATGGCATACAGACAGCAGAGTTGGGGACAGATATGCAGGGACAGACTGGCAGAGACAGGGAGTCTCGGGTAAGTTTGTTGAGTCTTTGTTTGGCAACATTATGAAAGGTTCTCAATTTTTTTGACTTGTAAAATAGGAACATAATTGGAAAATGCCATGGATACCCCCACTCTCAACTTAAACTGGTGACTGAACTAAGATTTGTTAAAGGCAATGGTATTGCTGTTGTGATTAGTTGTGTAGTTTTGGGTACCGGTAGTTAGGAGTATGGCAAACACCTTATTTCTTTGGTTCCTCAATATACATTTACCATATTACAATGTAGGCTATGTGTTACAGCACTACTTTTGGTGTCCCCCTCAGGAATTGCTCTTGAGAAAATTTCATGTAATTGTCCCCTCCAAAGTTGATATCAGATTTTCGCCCCTGCTGGAACCGGTCTCACCGGCCTTGGGAGACGCACAGGAGACTGGGTGCGCAGAGCATGTACAGGGCACACTGGGCCGTGGAGGCGCACTGGAGGTCTGGAGCTCAGGGCTGGCACACCCTGTCCTGGCTGGATGGTCACTGTAGTCCAGCAAGGGCAAGGTGCTGGTACAGGATGAACTGTGCTGCGCTGGTGAACGGGGGGTACCGTGCGTAGAGCAGGCGCAGGATAACCTGGGCCGTAGAGACGCACTGGAGACCAGATACGCTGAGCCGGCACACTTCTTCCTGGCTGACGGCCAACTCTAGCACGGCAACGGTGTGGAGCTTTCACCGAGCGCACCGGGCTGTGAGTGCGCATGGGCGACACAGTGCGCATCATCACATACCACGGTGCTTGTTCAGTCACTCGCTCCCCACGGTAAGCACGGGGAGTTGGCTCAGGTCTTAAAACCGCCTCAGCCAATTCTTTTTGCCGCTGCCTCTCGGGCCTCTGTTGTTGCCTTGCCTGTTGATCTCGTCGCTGTACCTCCCTCGCTGCTTCCACCTGTTCCCATGGGAGGCGATCCCTTCCGGCCTGGATCTCCTCCCACGTCCAGGATCCTTTGCCATCCAGGATGTTCTCCCATGTCCAGTCCATCGGCCCACGCTACTTGGTCCTTTAGTGGTGGGATCTTTTGTAACGTCCGTCGTTAAAGGTAGACCAAGGCGCAGCGTGAGTTAGGTTCATCATACTTTTATTTTAAATGTGAACCAGAAAAAAAACAATAAACAATACAACTAACAAAAAGCTATGCGTGCAAAACCATGCAACACAAAGACAAGATTCCACAACTGACTGTGGGAAAAGGGCTGCCTAAGTATGATTCCCAATCAGAGACAACGAATGACAGCTGCCTCTGATTGGAAACCATACTCGGCCAATAAAGAAAAAACAACATAGACATACAACACATAGAATGCCCACCCCATGTCACACCTTGACCTAACCAAACAGAGAAAAACGACTCTCTCAGGTCAGGGCGTCACATATCCAAGACTATGTGTGCTAATCTAGCATCACTTTTGCTTTTCAGATAATGAAAAACAAGACCATGTCAAGCGTCTCAAGGTAGGAATTATATTGGGTGTGTTTTTTAAGAAGTTGAACAGTACATTTTTACAGAATGCTTTATTTTTTACAGTTAGTCAAAATTCTACACTTCTGACTGGATTTATAAATCTGGACGAAATAAAGACATCTTCTTTTTGTGCGTATGGAACATTTGTGGGATCTTTCCTTTCAGCTCATGAAACACTGGACAGACACTTTACATGTTGTGTTTATATTTTTGTTCAGTATATGAACGTCATAAAAACTGATTTATTTGGAAATTGTGGAAAATTGTGCAACATTGTGGGAATGTTCTGTGCAACCTACAATGCATTCGGAAAGTATTCAAACCCCTTGACTTTTTCAAAACGTTGTGACGCTACACCCTTATTCTAAAATGTATTCAATTGTTTTTTTCCCCTCATCAATCTACACACAATATCCCATAATGACAAAGCAAAAACAGTTTTTTAGAATTTGTTGCAAATGTATTAAAAACTGAAATATGACACATTACCAGTCAAAAGTTTTAGAAAATAGTAAAAATAAAGAAAAACCCTTGAATGAGGTGTGTCCAAACTTATGATTGGTACTTTTTTTATAAATGTGCAAAAATATCTAAACCTGTTTTCGCTTTGTCATTATGGGTTATTGTGTAGATTGATGAGATAATTGTTTTATTAATCAATTTTAGAATAAGGCTGTAACGCAACAAAATGTGGGAAAAAAAATCAAGGGGTCTGAATACTTTCCGAATGCATTGAATGTGAATATCACAATCATTTTCTTGCAACATCCCTAACATGTTCTGGGAACCTTTAAATAACTTCTGTAAACGTTCTTACAACATTATATGAATGTCCTGTGCAACCTAACTTAAACATGGTATGAATGTCATCACAACTGAGCATATTTTGTGTTTTGGGAACCTATCTCTTGTAATGTACCCACACTGTTCCCACAACCTAATTAAATGTTCTGGGAATCTTTAAAGAATCAGAACAGCTGTTCTGTCAACATTCCTGCAACATCAAAGGAGTGTTTTTTGCACCATATATTTTTTGATGACCCCACAATGTTCTCACCAAACTGTTTCCACAACCTTATGAAAGGTTTAGGGAACCTTTAAAGAACAGATTAAATGTGTTCTAGGAACGTTCTTGCAACATTAGGCAAATGTTTTATAATCATCAGCACGATTGGTCAGTTTTTGTGTTATGAGAACATTTGCCGCGATTTAAAAACATTTCTGGGAACTTTCACAGAATCAATTTTGGTTTGCTGGGTTGTGTCTGCAGTAGTCAGCAGGTTCCACTGGAAGTGTATTGTTTCCTGTTTCCATGGAAAGCACTCACCCATGGCAGCTGATACAGTTATTTGCACCATCGAAGTCATAATTTTTTTTTGCCATATCTGTGATCTGTGTTACTATTGTAAAGTGTATGCTTTAATACCTCATCATAGTTTGTGTCAGTTTCATTTAAAGTCCAGCCAATCTATTGTTAAAAAAATCCCAGTTTATGTCTTTCAACCCCGAATAGAGGTATCGTAAAGGAATCAATCAATGCTCAAGTTACGGTGATAAACGGCTCTTTCCCCTTTATCATTGGGTTTAAAGCTGAGTTCAATTGAAACACTGGTAAAATAGAAACAGAACCAAGGAATCACACAATAAGGAATTAGAAAATGCCAATAGAACAACCTTTATCATCTGTCCCCATCCAATGAGTTATTCCATGTCTTTCAGGTGGATCTCCGGGAACCTCTAGGAAGGTACTCTGCCTGGAGGGCACCAGGGGAAAATCTATGCAGGTTGGCATTTATTGTCATGAGTCTTGCCCTAGAGGCAGAACTGAGCGGTTTTCGATAGATGGGCCAGCTGCAAAGTCAGAATTGGCTATAATCATAAAATTCTTGAAAACAAAAATGTGCTTTTTGGTCTTAATGTAAGGTTAGGGTTAGGCATTAATGTTAGCAGTGTGGTTACGGTTAGGGTTATACGGTTAGGGTTAGGTTTAAAATAAGATTTGATGACTTTGTGGCTGTGCCTACTAGTGACCACTGCAGAGCTGCCTCCAGTACATGAGTCATCTTAATAAATGCCAACCTGCAAAATCTAGGCTCATGGTGTTCATCATCCTTACTGGGGTCGGCTAGGTGTGTTGTTTTTCCAGAGTACTTTTAAAGGCCAGACACACTTCTGTTGGACACATGTGGATGAGCCATAGAGTTTCCCTTCTCATTGTGGGGCTTCCCCATGTTATTCTTTCCTTCACAAACACTCTACAGGTAGCTGATGCAGAGTAAACTATTGCTGAGGCCTGGAGATCTCTGGTGAAGCCTCTGGTATTGGTATGCATCACCTCCAGATGAAGGTTAATAAACCAAAACATATTGCCTTTTAATACTTGGACTTCTATCTTCCTCTAATAACTCTTGTAATCTACATTCGGTTTCTTCTTAAATGAGTGCGTAGCATGGTGATTGTTCCCTATTATGAATTAGAGGGCTTTTACTTTGACAAAGCCTACCAGAACTAGGCCCATCACCCTTCCACTTTTGCTTTGACCATCTTTTATTTTGATACAGCAGTGTTTTTTGGACTAGGTCAATCAGGTATGTAGGGGTTGTTTTTATTCTGTTTTTCTAAATGAATAGTCTGTCATGGTATTGCCTTATTATTTTACATTGATGTTACCGTATTATTTCAAAAAATCAATGCAAATCTGTTTCTTTCATCAGAATTTTACAGAGCTGTAATAAGAAAATATGTCATCAAGAGCTAAATGGTTCGGGCCATTTCTATTTAACAATTACAAATGTTTTTTATTACTGTATTTTCACATGGTAGCTAACACACGTGCTGGTTGGACTGCAAGTTAGTGATACCCAGTTAACCATATAGCCAACCTATTTCTGACACACATGCCTACTTATCTGCAATAAGATAGGTCACTTCTACTGTATATGTTTACAGCAATGGATCCTGTAGGTATAGGCCAGATCCATGACTACTAACAAGACCTTAGCTCTACATGTCATACTTTGAATTAATGTTACAGTAGTCAGTGTATTGTATGGTATCAGTTGTAAGATGGCGCCGGCAGACATGGCCGATCTGCTTCCAGCTCCTCCTAACTTTGCGGTATTTTTTTGTTGTTGTGTTATTTCTTACACTATTAGCCAGGAACGTTTTTTTTGTGTTATTACATACAGCCGGAAATAACTTTTGGAGAGCAGAGCGGCAGTAACTCACCGGCATTATGAATTGGATCCTTTGTTCACACCCCCCGGGCAATTGAACTTATCCCATAGGCTGCTCCAAGACACCGCCGGACTTCTAGTCCAACTCAGGTGGGCACACCATCCACCGCTTCTGAGTATATTACTTGCTAATGTTCAGTCTTTGGACAATAAAGTAGATGAGCTCAGGGCGAGGATCTCCTTCCAGAGAGACATCAGGGGCGGTAGCATACTCTGTTTCAAGGAATCATGGATCTCTCTGGATATATTGTCCCTGTCCATACAGCCAGCTGGGTTCTCAGTACATCGCGCAGACAGGAATAAAAAACTCTCTGGGAAGAAGGGCAGCGCGAACCACCGCATTTAACCATGGTAAGGGGACTGAGAATATTGTTGAATTGAAACAGTGTAGTTATTCCCTCTGTAAGGCAATCAAACAGGAAAAACGTCAGTACAGAGACAAAGTGGAGTCGCAATTCAACGGCTCAGACACGAGACGTATGTGGCAGGGTCTACAGACAATCACGGACTACAAAGGAAAAACCAGCCACGTCGAGGACACCGACGTCTTGCTCCCCGACAAGCTAAACACCTTATTCGCCTGCTTTGAGGATATCACAGTACCGACGCGGCCCGCTCCCAAGAACTGTGGGCTCTCGTTCTTCGTGGCCGTTGTGAGTAAGACATTTAAGCTTGTTAACCCTTGCAAGGTTGCCGGCCCAGACAGCATCCCTAGCTTCGTCCTCAGAGCATGCGCAGACCAGCTGGCTGGAGTGTTTAAGGACATATTCAATCTCTCCCTATCCCAGTCTGCTGTCCCCACTTGCTTCAAGATGTCCAATATTGTTCCTCTACCTAAGAAAACAAAGGTAACTGAACTAAATGACTATCGCCCCGTAGCACTCACTTCTGTCATCATGAAGTGCTTTGAGAGACTAGTGAAGGATCATATCACCTCTACCTTACCTGACACCCTAGACCCACTTCAATTTGCTTACTGCCCCAATAGATCAACAGACGATGCAATCGCCATTGGACTGCACACTGCCCTATCCCACCTGAACAAGAGGAATACCTATGTAAGAATGCTGTTCATTGACTATAGCTCCACCTTCAACACCATAGTACTCTCCAAGCTCATCATCAAGCTCGGGGCCCTGGGTCCAACTGGGTCCTGGACTTCCTGACAGGTCGCCCCTAGGTGGTGAAGGTAGGAAACAACACCTCCACTTCACTGATCATCAACACAGGGGCCCTACAAGGGTACGTGCTCAGCCCCCTAATGTACTCCCTGTTCACCCACTGCGTGGCCACACACCTCCAACTCAATCATCAAGTTTTCAGACGACACAACCATAGTAGGCCTGATCACCAACAATGACGAGACAGCCTACAAGGAGGAGGTGAGAGCCCTGGCGGAGTGGTGCCAGGAAAATAATCTCTCCCTCAACGTCAACAAAACGAAGGAGCTGATCGTGGACTTCAAGAAAAAGCAGAGGGAGCACGCCCCTATCCACATTGACGGGACCGCAGTGGAGACGGTGGGAAACACATCACTGATGATCTGAAATGGTGCACCCACACAGACAGTGTGGTGAAGAAGTCGCAACAGTGCCTCTTCAACCTCAGGAGGCTGAAGAAATTTGGCTTGGCACCTAAGACCCTCACAAACTTTTACAGATGCACAATTGAGAACATCCTGTTGGGCTGTATAACTGCCTGGTACGGCAACTGCACCGCCCACAACCGCAGGGCTCTCCAGAGGGTGGTGCGGTCTGCTTAAAGCATCATCGGGGGCACACTGCCTGTCCTCCAGGACAGCTACAGCACCCGATGTCACAGGAAGGCCAAAAATATTATCAAGGACATCAACCACCTGAGTCAAGGCCTGTTCACCACTCTATCATCCAGAAGGCGAGGTCAGTACAGGTGCATCAAAGCTGGGACCGAGAGACTGAAAAACAGCTTCTATCTCAAGGCCATCAGACTGTTAAATAGCCATCACTAGCCGGCTACCACCTGGTTACTCAAACTGCACCTTAGAGGCTGCTGCACTATATACATAGACATGGAATAACTGGTCACTTTAATAATGGAACACTAGTCATTTTAATAATGTTTACATACTGCTTTACTCATTTAATATGTATATACTGTATTCTATTCTACTGTATTTTAGTCAACGCCACTCGGACATTGCTCGTCCTAATATTGATATATTTCTTAATTCCATTATTTTACTTTTAGATTTATGTGTATTGTTGTGAATTGTTAGATATTACTGCACTATTGGAGCTGGGAACACAAGTATTTTGCTACACCCGCAATAACATCTGCTAAATATGTGTATGTGACCAATAAAATTAGATTTGATTTGGAAGGGGGTCGAAGGTAAGTGTGACGAGCCCTCTCTTCTGGGTCGCGGAGAAACCGGGCATGATAATGTTAGTGGTAATTCTCCAGTGGGGGGGTGGTGTGTGTGTGTGTGTGTGTGTGTGTGTCTGTGAGACTTTCCTTAATTTTTATACAGTGTGTGTAAGATTAACACACGTTTTTGATTTGTGAATAGCATCGTAGGTATTATTGTACCCCAACTATCCATGTGAATGTTCCTTTCATGAGAATACCCTAGTACCTTAAGGCATGCTGTGTCATCTAAAACAGTAGAACGGTGCAAAAAAATGAAATGTGTGTCATAAATATTTGACTTATCTTGCTTGGCTTTCAGTTGGAACCAACTAAGAAAATGACAGTGTGACAGTTAGGTTATGTAAATGTCAGTGACAGAGGCTCTAAACCTGTGTTTTTCACTTTGAGTGGTGAACCCAGATGCCACTGCGGTGAGCTCTGCCTCTGGTATCACCGCTTCACACTTCTTCACGACACACAACAGAGTGGCCAGGTTTGCAGCGTAGCAGCAGATACAGGATGTGTGGTCTGTTAAACCACAAGAGGGTGTTACAACTAGGCTCCCCTTTTCTCGTGGCCGGGCTTTCTAGCTTTATGACACACGCCAACGTTTCACACACCGTGCAGATAGATGTTTACCAGATAATTCACAGATATGCACTGTTAAGAAGAAAACTGACATGAACACCTTACAGATAGTTTAACTTCAGAAATAAATTGTTGCATCATTTCAAAAAGTTATTTAAACATAATTATCATTACCACAATGGTTGAGTTGGTTCACTCTGTGTATTGTATACCCACAAACCCACACTCACCATCGTTGCTATGCTAGGCCTAGTTTCGAGGCAATAATAGGGCCTACCTGAGAATACAAAGACCATCTTTATACTGCATTTAATTGACTGCTTGGTGGGTATCCTAGTTCATAACCACATGCCAGGAAACATCCAATGTCGTGGTAATGTAGAGATATAAATGGTTATTTTTCCAGGGTGGTCTCTCACAGTCCAAACACAGGGAGCATATGGAATAAAAATAGATGTAACTGCAGGTGGGTGGCTTTAGGCCTTCAAACTTACACATAATGCCATGTTATTGTTTTTAAGCCATTGAATCAAGGCCATCACTAGTCTTTTAGGGGCCCTCAGTGAGGTTTGGTTAATTTCCTGCAATTCTACACATTTTGCCATAGGGTATAGAGAAAATGTTGCAGTTTTAAAATAGTTTTCTGCAGTTCTACACATTTTGCCATGGGGCAGAGAGAACATTTTGCAATTTCATAACACATTTCATGCAATTCTACAAATTTTACCATGGGGCAGATATAAAAATATCCAGTTTTACAGCTAGTTTCCTACAGTTCTACTCATTTTGCCATGGGGCATAGAGCAAAGTTTGCCATTTTCTAACACATTTCATGCAATTCTACTAACATTTTGCAATTTTCTAACACCTTTCATGCAATTCTACATATATTGCCATGGGGTAGAGAGAAACAAATGTAAGTTTTACAACCTGGGGCCTGCTTATGTCGCTTATGCCTGGAGCCGGCCCTGCATGGAACATTTGAACCAGTATAAAGGTGGGTAGGTGCAGTGCTACATGATAGCCAGGGAACTGTAAAGTACCAGTTAGGCTGTCTGTGTTTGTGCTGTTTTTGTGGTCCAGGATGCTTGGTTGTCTTTTTCCTAAAATATCCTGTTCTTCCTTATCTCCTTTCTCTGGTCAATAGGTTCATCCAACATGTAAAAATTCAATGTGGTAAAGAATCAAGAACAAGCTCAAAAGTCAAATAAAATACTGATGTTATATTTCATATTGATTTAAAATAAATTGATGTTATGGGTGAGAAGATGACTAGCACTTTGGTGTTGATGAAACAGATGCTGTATATGCTGGTATGTGCAGCTCTAGAACGGTGTTTGTGTCAATCTATATATATATATATATCATTCTTAGAAGCACTGCCTAGTCATATATATCCTCATGGAAATTGAGAGAACATTTTCACACATACATCGGATGTAAAGAGCCCTCCAAAAGTCCCCTGAATTCAGACCACCTCTAGTCTGTTTCAACTGAAACCGCAACTCAGCAAAGACGGGCAATGGATATGAAGGGTGCAGACAAGTCAAAGTATATGGAAGGTCCAAATGACAAGCCTGCCAATGGTGGACGTAGGAATTAGGAATGTAAAATGAATGCTCAGGACCTGCCACACACACACGCACGCACACACACAGACACAAACTAATGTCACTACGGTAGTGGCGCTGTTTAAAGCGCTGGGTGTTCCTCAGGGCAATCAATTAGGCGTCCGTGCTGCTTTCATGCTGCCGGTAGACAGCCAGTTTTATTAGTGGGGGTAATTACACGGTCTAGATGGGGGGGCAGCTACTCATCTACTACTGACAAACCTCAGCCTCACATTACCGCTCACATCAACATCTTCATTTGATGACTTCAAACAACCAAACGTGCTCTTTTCCTTGCTTCTGGGGCTTTGATAGCTCAGGTGTCTTCTTTTTTATCTAGAACACATCAGTCTTTTCCTGTTGCAGAGCCCAGGCCATCCCAGATCAGTGATTATGGGATAATTTAATGTATTTATTTTTAACCTTTATTTAACGGCGCTGGGCCAATTGTGCGCCGCCCTATGGGACTCCCAATCACGGCCGGATGTGATGCAGCCTGGATTTACTGTCTGGATGATAGGATAGGGAACAATACTGTACATAGAGGAGGAGAGACTTCGTCTTAGTGTTGTTTAAAGGTGTTACTGTAACTTCACTAAAATCTGCTCAATCAGGCTGTCGGGGGGGGGGGGGGGGGGGGGGGTGGAGTTGCAAGTCTGTCGGCCACCGTGATGTGAGTGTGTTGGTCGTGAAGTTAAAAAGTCAAAAGATATCAGAGATTAAAGTGAGTAGTCTACACCCGTCCTGTCGTGCTTACTGGTGTAACCGCCGTTTGTTATGACTATAAAGCCACCAATTTGGCCTTTAATGTCAGTGCCTTATAGGGTGAATCAGATGAAATCAAAACAAGGCAGGAGAGACGTTAAACAGTTTATGTCTTGCTCACTTATCTGTCTCATGACACAAACACACATTCAGTTTGTGTTGTCTCCTATATGCCAGAGTTGGTGATTGAAAAGTACAAGATAGAAACATAGCCGCAGGAAGTAGGGGTGCTGAGGATGCTGCAGCACCCTGTGAAAACAACAACATCAAAAAAATATTTATAAAAAATATTATAAAAAATCGAATTAAAAGTAATGCACTGGGCCTTTCCATCAAAATGTGCAAAATTATGGGCAAAGACACAAAACATCCACATCAAATTAAAAAATGTTTTACCATCCGTACAAACCACTTAATGTAAATGTACATTACTGTATTGTACATTGGACATCTAGGTTTGTACCTGTAGACTTTTCATCACTGTGAAGAAAAACAATGCACAATACAGTAATTGAGTACATTTATATATCAAGTGGTTTGTTGTGATGTGATGATGTAGTTCAGTTGGTAGAGCATGGTGCTTGCAATGCTAGGGTTGTGGGTTCAATTCCCACAGGGGAACAGTATGAAGATGTATGCACTGTATATGAGCATCTTGTAAAATGAATGAATAGACCATTTCAGTTTTCACATAGAAATAAGTTGCATTTGCTAATTATTTCAAGAAACTGGAAAACATATATCAAGCAAGTATTTTTATATTCAACTATTATCAGATGAACTGTTTTGTACAGATAATTATCAGACTCAAGTTACACATGCTGGTAAACACTCAAATACAATTAGTTAAAATGTTTTCACTGAAGTAGTGCACTGGGCCATTACCAGTCCTGTATTATTGGACCGATATAGACGCCTGGGCCATTACCAGTCCTGTATTATTGGACCGATATAGACGCCTTGAGTGCGGGCAATTTTTACTGCATCCCCCCCAAATCGCAACACTGAACTACTTCCTGCGGCTATGGATAGAAAGCAGAGTATAACCTTGGTAAGCAAGCAAAGACTTACCTCCCCTTGAAGGAGTGTTGAAACGCAACAGATCTCTCTCAGGCACAGGGCACAGAGGACCCTTGCTGTATGTTAACAAATATTTTGGGGGGCTTAGTCCCATAGCTAGTGTCAAGCTGTGTTGTATCTTGGATCAGTGCACCTGGTCCCCTTTGTTACAGTATTGATCTAATAGGGTTAAAGTGTTTGGCCCAATCTCCCTCTGTTTCTATGGTAACATATGTCCTTCACTGGAGACCTCTGACATCATCAACCTGAGGTCCTTAAGTCTTGTATTCATTATGCTGGGATGTCAGCACTCATATAATCACGGGATACTCTCCTTGTATGTGTGCAGGGGAATGTTTTTCACATTCAAAAGCTGGGTGCTTGGTAACAGCATGCATTGCTGTAGGACATAGTTCGCCGGTCTCATCAGTCTTTGGTAGCCATCTGTTGGTTATCCTTTGCTGTGCAGATTTGGAAACTGTATCATAGGTATAATACCTTAATGGCTTCTTCTGTCCACCTCCCTCAAGTCTTCACAGATAACATTGGTCTTGTCAGTTTGTAGCTGTGAGCCACAGTGTAGTGGAGCCACAACTGGTCTGCCCATTTTTACCAAGTCTGCGCTGACAGTAACAGGCTGACTACAACGCTCGCGTCATGTGCGCGAGCGTTGCAAAATAAATGTAGAAATCTATATTATTCAATTATTGCACCCACACTGCCCGCGTGCGCCAAAGGAGCGTCTGCGTTGCCAAGGGCTAAAATAGAAGTCAGTTCTATTTGTGAAGTCAGTTCTATCTCCCATCTCCTCATTGGTTTATAGAAGCAGGTACCCACGTGCCATCTCCTCATTGGTTATACCCACGTGGGTGACTGAAAGACGAACGAGGTCAGTGGTGGTAATGCACCTAATTTATGAAAGTTGCTAATCGCAATATAAAGTCAAGAGAATGAAAAAGCCTAGAAGGAGGAGAGATGACTAGAAACGATTCAGTTGACCGTTTTATTTGTGGATTAATTGTCAGAGTAAAGGACCTTGTGCATTTCAGGTAAAATAACAACTCAATGTTCATATCCCAGGGCAAATCAGCTAGCAACAGCAAGCTAGCTAAATAAGACAAATTAGCTAGCAAGTGCAGTCTAGCTAGCTAAATTGCCATAAATGTTTAATGCTTCTCGACCTGTCCCCAAATGAATGTAATTGGTTCAGAGTTTGTTTTGATATTTTAACCTGCGGGTCGTGATTGCGTTTGGTGTGGGGGACAAAATACATTTATGCACGATGGCGCACGCGCGCAGCCGGTTTGGGTTCCGTGTTACTTTGTTGAGGGAAAATGTTGTTGTCTCACCTAGCTATCTTAAGATTAATGCACTAATGTAAGTCGCTCTGGATAAGATCGTCTGCTAAATTACTAAAATGACAAATGTAAATGTAAAAGTGTCACATGTGATGACACTGGAGAAACGAAGCAGGTACGGGGAGTAAAACATTTAATAAATAACGGACATGGAACGAGACAGGAACAGCGTCAGCAAACGAGTAACACAAACAAAAAACAATTAATGCAGAAGCGGGGAACAGAGCTGGGGAACTGTCAAATATAGGGGAGGTAATAACAGGTGATGAGTGAGTCCAGGTGAGTCCAATATCACTGATACGCGTGATGAGGGAAGGCAGGTGTACGTAATAGATGATAGGAGTACGTGATGCAGGGCAGCCTGGCGCCCTCAAGTGCCGGGGGGGAAGAGCAGGAGCAGACGTGACAAAAAGATTGGATAGACAGTTACCAAAAATCCCCTTACAATCAGTAACTGTGATTTATAGTCATAATCACACTTTCCAACTCTAGTTATTGTTGAAATGTCTTTCACCTCTTTCAAGATGAGTTAACAAGCACCAGATTTGTCAGTGAAACTGTTTCAAAAGGATGTGCAACCAAGCAAAATGTGTCACTCCTAGTGTTTGGCTGTCTGGCTGAGATTTATTTTCAGTGCCTAACGATTACATTTTCATCTTTTCAATGCAAGTCAGAGTACTTTTTTTCATAACAGTGAAGTAGTTCCCAAGTGGCGCAGCGGTGTAAGGCACTGCATCTCAGTGTAAGAAGGGTCATTACAGTCCCTGGTTCAAATCCAGGCTGTATCACATCTGGTTGTGATTGGGACTCCCATAGGGTGGCGCCCAGCGTTGTCTAGGTTTGACTGGGATAGGCCGCCATTGTAAATAATACTTTGTTCTTAACTGACTTGCCCAGTTAAATTTTAAAAAATCACGCTCAGGTCTGATAAGACACAAGCTAAGATGAGTTTTGCAACCAGTTGGCTTAAAGCAACAGTTGTTTTTTTTCAAAAGTGAAAAAAACATGCATCTGTGGTGTTTTCTTCTTCTACTATAACCACTTCCTTTTCAACGATTCTTCTTCACATGATTCACTTTACATGAATCGTGCAATGTTTGAGTGCAGGAACAGACCTGTTTTTTTCTGTTCTCTTTTCTTCTCTCAATATTGTTCATCAAACCCCTCAACAACACCCAGGAACCTCACCCTTTCACATAGAATGACTAATCGAGGTCCCTTTGCATGATGTGTCTATTTTGCAGACAGTACTATGAGGTCCCAGCATACGTTCCTTTTTTGGTACAGCTCACAGAAAGAGAGAGTGAAGTCAATCTGTTTGTCAGGATGGAATAAATAAAACATCGACCATCACATTCTTAGTTCTCTGTTTGGTCTTCTGGCCTTTGTTTTCCTATGATGGAAGGAAATGTAGAACGAAGGACTCTGACTTACTGGAGTGTGGTGATGCCCTAGAGCCAGACTGCTGTCCACAGTCATAAAGAAAAACAAGGATGTTTGACAGTGGTTCATTTTTAGGACTGTTCTACCAGCCTCCTTTGCCACTAATTCATTGTTATCCCTCCTCTTCTCACTGACTCCTGTCCTGTTTAGCCATACCACCCATCCATTCACTACACAGCTTCAACTCATCAACTCCACACAGTCAGCACAATGTAATCGCTAGGTGCCATTGAAGAGAAGATTAAAAAGAGATAGAAGAAGGGGGGGGGGGGGAGAGCACACACAGAGTAACATTGATGTTGTGCAAGGACCCATTCTTTCTCATGCTGTGAGTAAACACACAGTGGTAAGGCTGCTTTGTGAGTGACACTGAGAGACAAGAGAGCAGCCACACAGAAAAGAGTTGAGCTGAATAGTGTAAAGCCTTTTCAAATGAGTCAAATTGCTCTCTCTGGTTTAGAAGAAGTGGAACATATTTTATTGCAAAGGGCTGATTAGTGGTTTGAGACTCGCCAGTAGCACCTGCTGTTTTGTTTGGAGCTGGTCTCCCAAGAGGAAGTGTCAGGGATCCAAACCCCCTTCTGCAAAATCCCCAGTCTTTACAGGCAGCCATTACCCAGAGTCCTCCACCACAGACAGGGTCCAGGGACAGGGCCAACCATAATCACCCTGTGGATGCCAACTATTTGCAATGGAACTTGCTGGGATAGAAGTAGGGCTTTTCTGTTGGAGTCCTGCAGCGGGATCTGGGGTCAAGTCCATTAGTCAATTCAGGAGATCAATAGAAATAATTTAGATTAGTTAAATGATTGAAAGTGCCATTTAATTCGATCAAGATTTGTCAATTCTTCAATTGGAATTTTGATTTACTTCCTGAGAATGGACCACAACCCTGTTGCACAGTTATCACTACAGTATGAGGCATGTTTGTTGTGAAAATTGATTACCCCCACCAGCTACTACTGTTTTTTCCCACTTTCATCTCAGCTTGATAGAATGGTTGGATAACACCAGTTGGCTCCCACACAAGTATTTTTAGTGATGGCTGCCTTTGACATTGCACCATGAGACTATTCTATGATGAACATTCCATAGGTTGGAATACATTTTTAACGCGTAGGCTACCCTTAGTCATCTCTCCTCCCTGTGTGTTTCTCTAGTTATTAACCATTCTGTAACCAGGGAAGTCATTTAAGAACATGTTCTCATTCACAATAACGGCCAAGAGGCATAAACAGCTGAAGAGTTCAAATAAAAGAGTGTTAATACCATGGTAATGACAGGAGGACAAGCAGTAAGACAACCTGTAGTCACTGAGGCAGCGTTTACTGTTGTGGGTAACAGCTGGAGGTTATGCAAGCACTGACAAGTGGAGGCTTCCACAGGCTGGTACAGAGAGAGGACCTGTAGTTGTATGGGCAAAGCACAAAGAGCCGTCTCCCTCCCTGAGGCTTCACATATGGCTGGTTAGAGGACGGACCTTGTTTTTAGTTGGCACTCAAACGTAATGTGAAAGTTCAAAGGGTCAGGTAGGAGTTGTTTTGGTTGGTTTGAGTCAAACAAGGCCTTGATCTGCCAAAAGGGAGCAACATGTGCGCTTCTCGAGGTTGTATGCCTTGGTTGGGAGCTCTGTCTTCAGAATTTCTCAGGTAAGGATCTCAGTGTTTTCTCGATACTTTCTCCCTAGCTGGGGCACATACAGTAGGCCCGAAAAAATCTACCTGGGGAGCACAAAGGTTTTCAACTGAAACCACTACTCATTTGGTCGGGGTCTGCTGAACTAGGTGGCTTGGTAGTGGGGCATGGCAACCTGCCCTAGTCCTGGTTGGAGAAACACTGCATGTTCAAAGGTGATTTTTGTTATTTACAAATGTATATGTGAGTCTGTAGAGTTGAAGTCGGAAGTTTACATACACTTAGGTTGGAGTCATTAAAACTACTTTTTCAACCACTCCACAAATTTCTTGTTAACAAACTATAGTTTTGGCAAGTTGGTTAGGACATCTACTTTGTGCATGACAGTAATTTTTCCAACAATTGTTTACGGACAGATTATTTCACTTATAATTCACTGTATCACAATTCCAGTGGGTCAGAAGTTTACATACACTAGGTTGACTGTGCCTTTAAACAGCTTGGAAAATTCCAGAAAATTATGTCATGGCTTTAGAAGCTTCTGATAGGCTAATTGACATCATTTGAGTCAATTGGAGGTGTACCTGTGTATGTATTTCAAGGCCTACCTTCAAACTCAGTGCCTCTTTGCTTGACATCATGGGAAAAGGAAAAGAAATCAGCCAAGACCTCAGAAAAAAATTGTAGACCTCTACAAGTCTGTTTCATCCTTGGGAGCAATTTCCAAACACCTGAAGGTACCACTTTCATCTGTACAAACAATAGTACGCAAGTATAAACACCATGGGACCACGCAGCCGTCATACCGCTCAGGAAGGAGACGTGTTCTGTCTCCTAGAGATGAACGTACTTTGGTGCGAAAAGTGCAACTCAATCCCAGAACAACAGCAAAGGACCATGTGAAGATGCTGGAGGAAACAGGCACAAAAGTATCGATATCCACAGTAAAACGAGTCCTATATCGACATAACCTGAAAGGCCGCTCAGCAAGGAAGAAGTCACTGCTCCAAAACCGCCATAAAAAAGCCAGACTATGGTTTGCAATTGCACATGGGGACAAAGATTATACTTTTTGGAAAAATGTCCTCTGGTCTGATGAAACTAAAATAGAACTGTTTGGACATAATGACCATCGTTATGTTTGGAGGAAAAAGGGGGAGGCTTGCAAGCCGAAGAATACCATCCCAACTGTGAAGCACAGGGGTGGCAGCATCATGATGTGGGGGTGCTTTGCTGCAGGAGGGACTGGTGCACTTCACAAAATAGATGGCATCATGAGGAAGGACAATTATGTGCATATATTGAAGCAACATCTCAAGACATCAGTCAGGAAGTTAAAGCTTGGTCGCAAATGGGTCTTCCAAATGGACAATGATCCCAAGCATACTTCCAAAGTTGTGGCAAAATGGCTTAAGGACAACAAAGTCAAGGTATTGGAGTGGCCATCACAAAGCCCTGACCTCAATCCTATCGAAAATTTGTGGGCAGAACTGAAAAACCGTGTGCGAGCAAGGAGGCCTACAAACCTGACTAAGTTACACCTGATCTGTCAGGAGGAATGTGCCAAACTTATTGTGGAAGCTTGTGGAAGGCTACCTGAAGCGTTTGACCCAAGTTAAACAATTTAAAGGCAATGCTACCAAATACTAATTGAGTGTATGTGACCTTCTGACCCACTGGGAATGTGATGAAAGAAATAAAAGCTGAAATAAATCATTCTCTGTATTATTTTGACATTTCACATTCTTAAAATAAAGGGGTGATCCTAACTGACCTAAGACAGGGAATTTTTACTTGGATTAAATGTTGGGAATTGTGACAAACTGAGTTTAAATGTATTTGGCTAAGGTGTATGTAAACTTCCCACTTCAACTGTATATGTGAGCGTATGTGTCGGACTGTATAGTACATGTGTTAACATACAGTACGAGAGTGAAAGCATCTGCTTGTATAGCATTCAAACACAACTGAATCTAGGGCTCATTGGCCTAGCAAACAAAGCCTGGGATTGCGTCCCATAGAGAGCTAAGAGAGGAGGGTTTTGGAGTGAGGAGTGGGGAGTGGGAAGAGGAGAAGGAGGGGAGGAATGGGGATTGCTCCATCCTGGCTGTCAGTTGGCTGACAGCTCCTGACGGCTCCACATCTGCAGCGCATTAGGGCCCCTCGCATGATGAAACCAGGGAGGGCCTGCCATTGCCCCCCCTTCTTCGGAGCCAATCGGCAGCCAGGAGCCTGGAGGAGACGCCCCCCGCCCCACCCCACACACTCACACTTTGGCTGCTAACAGCTGTGTGGGCTTCCCCCTCTGTAACCATGACGACCCGTATCCTCACAAAACAAACCCTCACTCGCGCCGCCCTTATTCATCTGGCCCTCCTCACTCACTCCCTCTCCCTTCTTTTTCTTGCTATTTTCTCCAGAATGTTACTTCATACTGTATGTATCTGTGCGGCGAGCGTCTCTTGACGTCTCAGTGAAGTCACTCCACATAGTTATCAGACAGATGGCGGTGAGCTAATTCTCTCTATGGCTAATTAGCTAATTCTCTCTGTGGACAACATTACTCCCTCCATGTCACACCAGTCCTTTAACAACACTGTTCACTTTTGTCCCGCATCATGCCTAGTAACATATTGTATGTATTTACTCATTTGATAGACTTTGTGAACCATGAGCTGACCATATCAAACATGACATGTATATGGTGGGAATTTAGACTTGTTATTGTTTTTTATGAGTCTTGGTTGAAAACTGCATTTATGCAAGATGCATTAATCCATTAGTACCTAACAAATCATAGTAATTCGTTTAGAGATGAAATACTACAGTACAAATCAGTGTTTGGAACTGAGGGTAGATGTGTGATGTTTTTGCTGCAGGGCTTGCGGTTTTTAGAAATGTTTTGCTCCTCACCAGGAAGGCAGAGTACAGAGAAGCTGAGAGTTGGGTATGTGTGCAGGGAGTGTTGAGGGGGCTATCTGCACAGTACACACCACACTGGTAGGCCACACCTGCCACAACCCAGAACAACAGGGTCACCTAGCCTGCCTGCCTTCAGAGTCAAGCTCCACTGTGGTTTTTAAAGTTGAAGAAAAGGGGGCGTGAACCAGTGCACGTGTGGTAATATAAACCTGTGCAAAAGCAGTTTTCTTTGTGTGGTGTGTTAATCCCCAAATATTAGATAGTGAGTATAATTTATTGTTTATGACTAACCAAAGAAATGTTAACCGTTTTAAGGGACTCATGTTATGAAAGGGTGTGATGTCTATTGCTGAACTTTCCCTTTGTCTTAGGTCTTCATGAGTGTCTTTTGAGCTTCTTGTCATGAAATCTATGAAGCCTACTAAATCACTTTTTATAGCTACTGTTTACAGACCTCATACAGCTTTCCTCACTGAGTTCCCTTAATTCCTATCGGACTTCGTAGTCATGGCAGATAATATTCATATTTTTGGTGACTTCAATATTCACATGGAGAAATCCGCAGACCCACTCCAAAAGGCTTTCGGAGCCATCATCAACTCATCGACGGGTTTTGTTCAAAATGTCTCGACACCTACACATTGCCACAATCATATCCTGGATCTAGTTTTGTCCTGTGGAATAGATATTTTGGTCTTCCAGACTCCCTCCACCTACCCAAGGACGTCGGAGTACAGAAATCTGTTAACCACCTAACCGAGGATTTAAACTTAACTTTGTGTAATACCCTAGATGCAGTCACACTGCTAAAAACTAAAAACATTTGTCACAAGAAACTTGCTCCCTGGTATACAGAAAATACCCGAGCCCTGAAGCAAGCTTCCAGAAATTTGGAACAGAAATGGCACTTCACCAAATTGAAAGTCTTCCGATGAGCTTCGAAAGACAGTTCTGTGCAATATCAAAAATCCCTCACTGCTGATCAATCAGCCTACTTTCCCAACCTAATTGAGGAGAATAAAAACAATCCAACATTTATTTTTGATACTGTCGCAAAGCTAACTTAAAAGCAGCATTCCCCAAGTGAGGATGGCCTTCACTTCAGCAGTGAGGAACTTCTTTGATGAAAAGATCATGATCATTAGAAAGCAATTACGGACTCCTCTTTGAATATGCGTATTTCTCCAGAACTCAGTTGTCCTGAGTCTGCACAGAACTGCCAGGACCTCAGATCAATGGAGACACTAAAGTCCCAAGAAACAAAGAGATGTGCTGTTTGATCTGACAATTCATCTTGATGATTGTACTTGAATAAAACTGAGAATGACCTTGGCATTACTCTGGACCCTGATATCTCTGTTGACGAACATATCAAGAATATTTAAAGAGCCGCTTTGTTCCATCTTTGTAAAAATGATGCAGACAACCTAATCCATGCTTTTGTCACTTCAAGATTAGACTACTGCAATGCTCATTTCTCTAGCTACCTGGATAAAGCACAAAATAAACTTCAGCTATTGCTAAGTAAGGCTGCTAGAATCTTGACTAAATGTTATAATTTACTCCACTGCTAGCCACTGGCTTCCTGTTAAGGCTAAGGATGATTTCAAGGTTTTACCGCTAACCAAAAAGCGTTACATGGACTCCTACCTATCGCTCCGACCTATCGCTCCGCCAAGCATACAGTGCCTTCAGGAAGTACTGAGACCCATTGACTTTGTCCACATTTTGTTAGGTTACAGCCTTATTCTAAATTGATTAAGTTGTTTAAAAATATATATTTTTTAAAAACATCTAATTTCATCAACAACATAAAAATGAAATATGACATTTATATAAATATTCAAATCCTTTACACAGGAGTTTGTTGAAGCACCTTTGGCAGTGATTATAGCCTCGAGTCTTCTTGGGTATGATGCTACATGCTTGGCACAACTGTATTTGAGGAGTTTCTCACCTTATTTTCTGCAGATCCTCTCAAGCTCCATCAGGTTGGATGGGTAGCGTTGCTGAGCAGCTATTTTCAGGTCTCTCGAGATGATCGATCGGGTTCAAGTCCAGGGTCTGGCTGTGCCACTCATTCAGAGACTTGTCCCGGACATTCAGAGACTTGTCTCGTAGCCACTCCTGCGTTGTCTTGGCTGTGTGCTTAGGGTCATTGTCCTACTGGAAGGTGAACCTTCGCCCCAGTCTGAGGTCCTGAGCGCGCAGGTTTTCATCAAGGATCTCTCTGTACTTTGCTCCGTTCATCTTTGCCTCGATCCTGACTTGTCTCCCAGTTCCTGCCACTGAAAAACATCCCCACTGCATGATGCTGCCACCACCATGCTTCACCGTAGGGATGGTGCTAGGTTTCCTCCAGACATGACGCTTGGCATTCAGGCTTCATGTCATCAGATCAGAGAATCTTGTTTCTCATGATCTGAGAGTCTTTAGGTGCCTTTTGGCAAACTCCAAGTGGGCTGTCATGTGCCTTTTACTGAGGAGTGGCTTCCGTCTGGCCACTCTACCATAAATACCTAATTGGTAGAGTGCTGCAGAGATGGTTGTCCTTCTGGATGGTTCTTCCATCTCCACAGAGGAACTCTAATGTTCTGTCAAGGTGACCATCGGTTTCTTGGCCACCTCCCTGACCAACGCCCTTCTCCCCCGATTGCTAAGTTTGACCGGGCGGCCAGCTCTAGGAAGAGTCTTGGTGGTTCCAAACTTCTTCCATTTAAGAATGGTGGAGGCCACTGTGTTCTTGGGGACCTTCAATGCTCCAGACATTTTTGGTACCCTTCCCCAGAACTGTGCCTCGACACAATCCGGTCTCGGAGCTGTACGGACAATTCCTTCTACCTCATGGCATGGTTTTTGCTCTGACATCAGTGGGACCTTATATAGACAGGTGTGTGCCTTTCCAAATCATGTCCAATGAATTTAATTTACCACAGGTGGACTCCAATCAAGTTGTAGAAACATGTCAAGGATGCTCAATTGAAACAGGATGCAACTGAGCTCACTTTCGAGTCTCATAGAAAAGGGTCTGAATATTTATGTAAATAAGGTATTTCTGTGTTTGACTTTTTATAAATTTGTAAAATTCCTAAAAACCTGTTTTCACTTTGTCATTACAGGGTATTGTGTGTAGATTGCTGAGGATTTGTTTTTATTTAATCCATTTTAGAATAAGGCTGTAACATAACAAAATGTGTACAAGGGGTCTGAATACCTTCTGCAGGCACTGTACCTACCCGTACGCTACGGTCACAAAATGTAGGTCCCTTATTGTTCCTAGAATTGGCAGGCTTTTTTTTGCAATACTCGACTTAAGTAGGTTGGGTCACTGACATGATCTTCCTGTCCGGTTTTGCACCCCCTCAGGCTCATGTGGTGGGGGAGATCTTTGTTGGTTTTCGTTGTCTGATGGTAGTGAGTTAGTGGTTTGTTGATATCCCTCTGGTAGTGTGGGGGCTGTGCTTTGGCAAAGTGGGTGGGGTTATATCCTGCCTGGTTGACCCTTTCCGGGGATATCATCCTGGCTGTCCCCATCCCCAGTCCACCTGGTCCTACTGCTTGTCCAGTTTCTGCTGTTCTGCCTGCGGCTGTGGAACTCTGACCTGTTCACCGGACGTGCTACACTTTTAGAAAAAAAGGGTCTGTCTAGAACATAAAACGGTTCTTCGGCTGTTCCCATAGGGTAACCCTTTGAAGAACCGTTTTTGGTTCCTTGAGGAACCCTTTTTGGTTCCCTTAGAGGGCTCTACATGGAACCCAAAAGAGTTCTACCTGGAACCTAAAAGGGTTCTACCTGGAACCAAAAAGGGTTATCCTATGGGGACAGATGAAGAATCATTTTGGAATAATTTTTTCTAAGAGTGTACCATATCCCGGACCTATTGTTTCGATCTTCTCTCTCTCTCTCTCTCTCTCTCTCTCTCTCTCTCTCTCTCTCTCTCTCTCGCGCTCTCTCTCTTTCTCCCTCTCTCTCTACTGCACCTGCGGTCTCAACCTCTGAATGCTCGGCTATGAAAAGCCAACTGACATTTACTCCGGTGCTGACCTGTTGCACCCTTTATAAGCACTGTGATTATTGTTTGACCCTACTGGTCATCTATGAACATTTGAACATCTTGAAGAACAATCTGGCCTTAATGGCCATGTACTCTTATAATCTCCACCAGGCACACCAAGAAGAGGACTGACCACCCATCAGAGCCTGTTTCCTCTCTCGGTTTCTTCATAGGTTCCTGCCCTTCTAAGGAGTTTTTGCTAGCCACCGTGCTTCTACATCGGCATTGCTTACTCTTTGGGGTTTTAGACTGGGTTTCTGTAATCAGTTTCTGACATCTGCTGATGTAAAAAGGGCTTTATAAATACATTTGATTGATTGATTAATGATATCACTACTATCAGTTCACTTTCTGAGGGACATTGGGGTTTGGCTGCAACACAGTGTTTGCCTTCCCGTCAATCTTTAGGATAAGTAACTTGACTTCCCCATTGAAATGTATGCTGCGGTATGTGTCTCTAAGAGGCCTAGTGCAGACGTATGTCTCAGGTAACAGGTTGGCTGACAGTGGAGATGACCATCGTTGACACTTGGTGACAGACAGAGAGGGATTTTGATGGACAAATGTAAGTGTCATACAGTTTTAGCCCTGCCGATCATAGTTGTTGCACAGCATGTGGCTTGTCTGTTGTCAGTGCTTCAGAGTGAGATCAAGGATTGGAGTGTTAGAAGTCTAAGCTTTACTGGAACACACATTATTGTACTTTCTTGAATTGTTTACTTTCTTGTGAATGCGTATCAGAGCGAAAAACCTGAGCTTGTAAAATCAAGGATTGCTTTTGTCCTAATTGGTCTGTGACTTTTCGCAACCTCTGTAAGAACCTATTTGTATGTAAGTGCTCACCACAACGAGTGTGTGTACATGCTATACAGGCATGTAAATGCATGAATATGCAACAGTAATCTAGCGTATGCTCATTATATACATTCTAATCATAACCTCAGTGGCGTTGTTAAAACAGTATGAGATGACATACGTGGACGGCCCCTCCGGCTGATCTCTCTCACCTGTTGCCTCTGCCAGAAAACGTCCCAACAGGTGCCACATAAAGCTTCTGGGAAAACATTGCCAGCCCTAATAAAGGAGCCCAAATGGGGCCTCGCTCTCTTGTTAGACTCTGGCAGTTTCACAAAAGCACATTCATCACAACCTCCAGGCCCAGTCAGAGATCTGATGGGCAATGGACGCTCCACCAAAGAGTGTGGAGGGAATCGCGTGCCGGAAGAGTTGGCAATGCTCCAGACATCGCGCATGGAGTACTGCCAAACACTGAGACAAGGGTACTGCTTTGGAGAGACACACACACACACACACAGGCACGTATGCACTAATACACACATGCAGTGAAGCACAACCTGGGTCAATGTTTTACATGATTCGGTACCAAAGGGGAGGTCACAGAAAGTGACCCTGTTCAGAGACGGGGGTCGGCAAAGATTAGTCAGTGCAGTAAAAATTCCTGGGTCCAGGTGTAGGCCAATAAAGAGTGACGCAAGGCCCCATTAGCCCACAATGCTTTCCACTCGACCAAGGCAACCATCACAGCACTTAGGAGGGTTGTTCCAACTACTCTGACCCCAGACCGTCAGGCCTCAAACCTGAACTCCATACTATATTCCCTTGTTCTTACATGTACAGTCATGTCCTCCTGACTGTACTTATAGTATATATCTAGTAGGTTATATCAGGATTGTTAAACCTATAGATCCAGAAACATCATTTTGGGCCCAGATTGTCTCTTCTCCATATGGGGGATACTTTGAGTAAAGTTTTGTTTTCAGTGGATGCTACTGTGTCTTTATCTTTCCTCTAAATTACAAATGAAGCTGCAGTCTCTCATGCTGTCATCTTTGTTTACCTTCTTCATGTTGAAACTTTGCTGGTAAAAATATAAATATAAAAGGAACCAAGTGTATTTCAGGTCCACCCACTCACAGCTAAATATCATACAGGAAGGTATGTTTTAGCGCGCACATATTTTTGATTTGTGAGAGCCTCATCTAAAAACCTTTGGGAATTCAACCCTGGAGTAAGCACTAGAGCAGGGGTATTTAACTCTTAACCTATGAGGTCCGGAGCCTGCTGGTTTTCTTTTCTACCTGATAATTAATTGCACACACCTGGTGTCCCAGGTCTAAATCAGTCCCTGATTAGTGGGGAACAATGAAAAAACGCAGTGGCACTGGCTTCGGAGGTCCAGAGTTGAGTTTGAAGGCACTAGATAAAGTTTTTATTGAGAAGGTTCACATCCTATCGTAGAGGCAGATATCAGTAGGCCTACACATGTGCATAACTGAGCTATAGTTAAACATATGAGAGTGAGAATATTTGTTTTTTTCTCCCATATTAGTCTTTTTTAGAACAGAGCCAAATATTGTTACAAATCGGAAAAAGCCTGCAATGGACCCCATCCACTATCCCTCATTCCATGAAGAAGAAAAAAACATAAAAACAAGACGAAAACAAAACATCGAGCCTCTGATGCACCCAATAAATCAAGTCAATTCTGATTCACTTGATTCTGACAAATTAAGCCAGGGTCTAACCAGGATCTGAGCATGTGTGTGTTTAGATTGTGTTTATCTGGTTATTACTGTAAGTACTGGGTATGTTTTGGGCCTGGATGCCTACTTCAGTGTGTTTTATAGACTGAGCAGCTGCGAGCTGGGGAGAACCCGGCCCCTCTAGCAGGGAAGGCAGCCACCTCTTGATTACGGAAGGCTCAGTGATTGTTGTTATGAACAGTGCTTTTCTTGGAATGTGCATGCACATTGTAATTGTTGTCTATCAGGCATCTTCCGAGTCTCTTTGTCTCTTGTCAGCGGCTTGCTAATTGGGGAACTTTGTCAAAGACCCCTGTTACTCTCCTGCACTTTCGTAATCTGTCACTTTTCATTTTGGCAGGGTCGGCGTGAATTTCCACTCAAGGTTTGGATGGCGAGGCTTGCATAACATAATAATAAAACAGCGGTTGGAATTCCCCCTTTTGATAAAGAGTAATTGCTGTTGCCATGGACAGCGGGATAAAGTGGTTTCTATGCAATTTGGCAGGGTATTGATCACAGTTCTACTTGTGTTGAAAGACTTGTGCACACGGATCTTACTCTGACGCCTGCAGCTTTAAAAGGGTCCAAGACAGAGGCAAAGTGCTTTAGATTCATCTGATCTTTCCTTGGTTTTTATTGTGCTTTCCAAATGACATTTTACGTCATTTAGCAGAAGCTCTTATCCAGAGCAACTTACAGTAGTGAATGCATACATTTCAATTAATTTCATACATTTTTTTTTTCCCATACTGCCACAGGGAAGGCTATTACATTTAGATTACCACCATACCCTCTCTGATGTGACAGTATACAGTATGAAGTTGTTGTTAGTGATACTGTAGTTACAATCTAATTGTTGCTGTGTACAATAAAAGTCCTGGCGTTGATTTTATTATAGCGGATAAATGCCATAATAGTTACCGAATTTTGAACGTTATCATGTGAAGACTTTAATGGACCTTAGAACATTCCCAGTTGTTTAGCAGACCATGCTCCCACCTCACCATGGTCAGAGAGGGTCAAATGTCCACCTCTTGGGGCTTTAAAGAAGAGCCTTGTAGTGTACTGGAATCATGACCAGATAAATCCACTCACCAGTCAAGTATCAATGGTATGCACATCTGCTTGCACTGCATAATGTTAAAGAGTCAGCTTGGAGTGCAGAGAGCTATTCTGTGGATTTCCGTGAAATGAATCCATATTATAGTGATATCTAACATATCTTGGCTTTTGGAACTATTTTTTAAGAACATTGTATTAGAGTGACTCAGCTACCAGCAGACTCTTTTGTTTCCTTGAACACAGACAGTATGTTAGCCGAGAGCTTTGCAGAGGGACAACTTGGCTCAGAATGACTGTACACAATGATTGTGCTCTCTCCTTTTATACTCCTTAAAATAGCTGCCTTCCCATTGGCTGAGAGAAGATTCTCACTGAATCAAACTGGGCCAATAAGAGAGTAGCACTTCCTGTTCTGTGAAAGATGTTTCCTGTTGATAGTTAAGTGTCGGGGGACAAACCATTGGCAAGCTAGCAGTGTTTTCGTGACCTTTGTGAGCCCTGCGGAAACGTTGATGGTGATAGCGCTGTGCGGTGTGTATCGGCACATGGCCTGTGCGGACGCGTGAGAATCAGTGTTTGGGTCAGAAAGTAAACACGGCATGGCGCCTCAGCCCAAGCAAACTTTCCCAGAACTGCACTCAAACAGCACAGATAGATGGCCCATATCTTTCGCTATTGTTGGACGTTCTTGGTGGCTCTTCCAAGAACGTCTACGTAGTTTTGATTGTGTTGTGCTTATCGCGCATCAACTAAAATAGTGCAGGCCTGGCCAAAAAGCTGGAAGGGGGATTTGGTGCGCACACACCTCTCTTTATCTTCCTAGCACACCCCCAACTTCAACTTCCTTCTTGTCCCTTAAGAAGTTTTGCCTGCAGGACCTTTCTTGAAGACCCCAGACAGCACTCAGTCTATGAGCTACTACAGTTGAACTCCTCTAAGTCAGATTCATCGGCTGTAGAGGTGCAGAATGCTTCATGCCCTGCATGTTACCACCCTGTCCACTAACAGCAGTTGTCTATGTCTAGAATCATTTTCAGGAAGTGAAAGAAAATCAATTTCCCCCCTAGGATAGGTTTTATGTAATATTTTGTAATTGATTGTCCAGCTTCCCTTATTGCTCCATGGTTTTCCTCGACTTGCCAACGGACGGACAGCTTCACGTGAACATATACAGTACTGCGTTTTCCATTAATTATGTGTTTGGAAGTTCAGGAAGTGGTTTGATCATGATTTATCTGTTTGGTCACGTATGACTAGTGATCAACCTTTATGGGAATTGAGCTGTTGTGGTAGGACTGAGGTGGGTGTTACAGGAACTAAGACCACAGAAGAATTTGTGACATTATGATGTGTGTGTGTGTGTGTGTGTGTGTGTGTGTGTGTGTGTGTGTGTGTGTGTGTGTGTGTGTGTGTGTGTGTGTGTGTGTGTGTGTGTGTGTGTGTGTGTGTGTGCGCGCGCGCACACAAAACGAGTTGGCCTACAGTCTCCAACGAATGAGTTCCGTGAGTTCAGAACACACTCTCCTCTGTGTATGTCTGACTTTTTCAACTTTCTGCTATACATACTCAGAGTCAGTACTTACAACTGAAACTTGTAAGAAGCCGAGAAGAATCGCTGCGATTTATCCTTCAACCAAACTTGACAGGAAGCCCTGGAATCAGGAAATTCGACCGAATTCTGTTTTCTGTGTGCGGCTCAAGCCACTGAAACAAACTTGCAGCGGGTCTCCCAACATAGGATCCCCTGTGTTCAGCATCTTAATCAGCCAAACATGGCTCCCCTGGCCCTGGTTCTCCTCAACAGCAGAAAGAGACCACTGTAGTGCAAAGGCTGCTTTTGTATTTCAGGAAACTATTTTCTATGAGCCCTTTCAAGGTACAATACTTAGAAAGTGTACACCGTTTACTGTTATTCTCTATGGTGTGTTGTATGTTGTGCTGATAACTGTTTACTATGACTCTGAATTTAAACAATATCTTTTTTTTATGTGCACTAAATATCACATTGGTATTATTAATCTAATTAACTTGTTAACTGTTATTAATAATGGGTAACTAATGCTTCATAGTTTTTACCCACAACTTGCAAGCCTGTATTTGTAAGATATTACTAAATTAATTCATTATGAATGTTTATGAATAATAGATGATATGTCATCTATCAGGTGTTGTTCTGACTCAAATAGAGATGGGAATGCAAAGACACATTGCCTCTGGTTAGTGACATGCCTCAAACGGAATGATGTATATTACAGTAGCCTAATATGTCAGGGTTACTCACACTCACCCTGCTGGGAATGATCCCTGCTTGGCCTCTGGCGTTGCAGTCATTCATAGTTTACCACTCGTCTGATCTCCATCCCACATTGTTCAGAAAATCATGTACATAAGATGGAAAAGTGTCTCATAACACACAACACATTCAAAACAACAACACTTGACAATGAGATATGTAGGACACCTTGAACGTGTATCTCGAACTCACTGACCTGCTCCTTATTGCAACCTACTATGGGAATTACTATATTGATTACAAGAGGCTGGGTCCCATGATAGTGAATCCTCACACACATAGTGAAAACTAATACTATTGCTGCACACAAACAGAAGGAGCAGTATTTCACCTGATCATCCAAAGGGTATTACAGTATGTTAGCAAATGGTGAACACAACAGTTTTCTTGGGGTCTATGTCATCAGTAACTGAAATTAATCATAGGAACATGATTAGAGAGTTTAACAGTCACATGTACAGGGTTGCAGGTATAATTACAGGGTACAGTGAAATTCTTGAGCTCCAACAATGCAGGACAAAGTGAAATAATGTCATGTCCTGACCCTAGTAAGATGTCATTTTCTATAGTAGAGTAGGTCAGGGAGTGACAGGGGGGTGTTTTGTGTTTTTCTATGTTTTCTATTTCTATGTTTGTGTTCTAGGTTTTCTATTTCTATGTTGTTGTTTTTTGGGTTGATCTCCAATTGGAGGCAGCTGGTCCTTGTTGCCTCTGATTAGAGATCATATTTAAGTAGGGGATTTTCTTCCTGGGTTTTTGTGGGTAGTTGTTTTCCGTTTTGTCTATGTACCTGACGGAACTGTTGGCTGTCGTTTTTGTTATTTTGGTCAAGTGTTATCATTAAAAGGAAATATGAGCACTTTACAGGCTGCACCTTGGTCCCCTTTATACTACCCATGTTACAAATTAAACACTATAATAATATACATATTAACAACTGTGTAAATGATAAATGTCCATTGGGGTGGGGGCAGGATAAATGTCAGTTGGACTGGTAGGAAGTCCGGGGGTCGGGAGGGGGACAAGGGGAGCAGGCAGCTAACTAGTGGTGGCTATTCAGCAGCCTGATGGTCTGGTGGTAGAAGCTATTGGCCAGTCTTATAGTTTTTGTCATGATGCTCCTATACTTGGTGTTGTAGGTGTCCTGGAGGGCAGGCAGTGTGCCCTCAATGGTGCGTTCGGCTGAGCGCACCACCCTCTGTATCGCCTTCCTGTCTGGCCGTGTAATTGCCGTACCAGGCTGTAATACAGCCCAACAGTATGCTCTCGATGGTGCTGCTGTAGAACACTGTGAGGGCCCTTGAGGACAGGCCACATTTCTTCAGCATCCTGAGGTTGAAGAATCGCTGTCGTGTCTTTTTGCCTGTGTGGTTTGTGGGCGCTGAGGAACTTGACGTTTTTGACCGTCTCTACGGCGGCCCCGTTGATGAGGATAGGGGTGTGCCCAGCCTGGTTCCTCCTGAAGTCCACAATCAGCTCCTTTGTTTTGTTTTGTTTTGCTGACGAGGGAGAGGTTGCTCACCTGGCACCATGCCGTCAAAGTGCCTACCTCCTCCCTGTAGGCGGTCTCGTCGTTTTTGATAATCAGGCCCACTACTGATGATGGAGTTGGAACTGTGTGAGGCCAAGCAGTCGTGGGTATACAGGGAGTACAGGAGGGGACTGAGGACGCACCCTTGTGGGGCCCCCGTGTTGAGAATCAGTGTCGAGGAGGGATTGTTGCCTACCTTCACCACATGGGGATGGTCCGTCAGTAAGTTCAGGACCCAGGTGCATAGGGAGGAGTTCAGTCCCAGGGCTGTGAGCTTTGTGGTGAGCTTAGAGGGCACTATGGTATTTGTATTTATTAAGGATTCCCACGATCCCCAAGCCCCCGCGTTATGCAACTTTTCAGGGAAGTTAGGAACCAATATACACAGGCAGTTAGCAAAGCAAAGGCTAGCTTTTTCAAACAGAAATTTGCATCCTACAGCACAAACTCCAAAACTTCTGCGACACTGTAAAGTCCATGGAGAATAAGAGCACCTCCTCCCAGCTGCCCACTGCACTGAGGCTAGGAAACACTGTCACCACCAAACAATCTACTATGATCGAAAATTTCAATAAGCATTTTTCTACGTCTGGCCATGCTTTCCAACTGGCTACCCCTACCCCAGACAACAGATCTGCACCCCCCACAGCAACTTCCCCATGCCTCCCCCATTTCTCCTTCACCCAGATAGCTGATGTTCTGAAATAGCTGCAAAATCTGGACCCCTACAAATGAGCTGGGCTAGACAATCTGGACCCTCTCTTTCTAAAATTATCCGCTGCAATTGTTGCAACCCCTATTACTAGCCTGTTCAACCTCTCTTTTGTATCATCTGAGATCCCTAAAGACTGGAAAGCTGCCACGGTCATCCCCCTCTTCAAAGGGGGAGACACTCTAGACTCAAACTGTTCAGACCTATATCTATCCTACACTGCCTTTCTAAAGTCTTTGAAAGCCAAGTTAACAAACCATTTCGAATCCCACCGTACCTTCTCCACTATGCAACCTGGTTTCCGAGCAGGTCATGGGTGCACCTAAGCCACGCTCAAGGTCCTAAACGATGACATAAGCGCCATCGATAAAAGACAATACTGTGCAGCCGTCTTCATCGACCTGGCCAAGGCTTTCGACTATGTCAATCACTGCATTCTTATCGGCAGACTCAACAGCCTTGGTTTCTCAAATGCCTGCCTCGCCTGGTTCACCAACTACTTCTCAGACAGAGTCCAGTGTGTCAAATCGAAGGGCCTGTTGTCCGGAACTCTGGCAGTCTCTTTGGGGGTGCCGCAGGGTTCAACTCTCGTGCCAACTCTTTTCTCTGTATATAACAATGATGTCGCTCTTGCTGCTGGTGATTCTCTGATCCACTTCTACGCAGACAACACCATTCTGTATACATCTGGCCCTTCTTTGGACACTGTGATAACAAACCTCCAGACAAGTTTCAATGCCCTACAACACTCCTTCCGTGGCCTCCAACTGCTCTTAAATGTAAATAAAACTAAATGCATGCTCTTCAACCGATCGCTGCCCGCACCCACCCGCCCGTCTAGCATCACTACTCTGGACGGTCTGACCTAGAATATGTGAACAACTACAAATACCTAGGTGTCTGGTTAGACTGTAAACTCTCCTTCCAGACTCACATTAAGCATCTCCAATCGAAAATTAAATCTATAATTGGCTTCCTATTTCGCAAAAAAGCATCCTTCACTCATGCTGCCAAACATACCCTCGTAAAACGGACTTATCCTATCGATCCTTGACTTCGGCGATGTCATTTACAAAATAGTCTATCACAGTGCCATCTGTTTTGTCACCAAAGCCCCATATACTACCCACCACTGCGACCTGAAAGCTCTCGTTAGCTGGCCCTCACTTCATATTCGTCGCCAAACCCACTGGCTCCAGGCCATCTAAGTCTTTGCTAGGTAAAGCCCCGCCTTATCTCAGCTCACTGGTCACCATAGAAGCACCCACCCGTAGCACGCGCTCCAGCAAGTATATTTCACTGGTCATGCCCAAAGCCAACTCCTCCTTTGGCAGCCTTTCCTTCCAGTTCTCTGCTGCCAATGACTGGAACGAATTGCAAAAATCACTGAAGCTTGAGTCTTATATCTCCCTCACGAACTTTAAGCATCAGCTGTCCGAGCAGCTTACCGATCATTGCACTTGTACACAGCCCATCTGTAAATAGCCCACCCAACTACTTCATCCCCATATTGTTATTTATTTCTTTGCTCCTTTGCACCCCAGTATCTCTACTTGCACATTCATCTTCTGCACATCTATCACCCCAATGTTTAATTTCTAAATTGTAATTATTTCGCTACTATTGCCTATTTATTGGCTTACCTCCCTCATCTTACTACTTTTGCACATACTGTATATAGATTTTATTCTATTGTGCTATTGACTGTACTTTGGTTTATTCCATGTGTAACTCTGTGTTGTTTGTGTCGCACTGCTTTGCTTTATCTTGGCCAGGTCGCAGTTGTAAATGAGAACTTGTTCTCAACTGGCCTACCTGGTTAAATAAAGGTGAAATAAATGTTTTTTGAAAATGAATTCCTGCCAAGGCAGCAGTTACTCTTCCTGGGGTCCAGCAAAAACATGACATTACATTTCACAACAGATTTCACAACACATTAAGTGTGTGCCCTCAGGCCCCTACTCTACTACCACATATCTACAACCTAAAATCCATGTGTAAATGTGTGTGTTATCATGTGTCTGTGTATGCGTGTGCCTGTCTGTGTGCCTCTTCACAGTCCCCCCATAAGGTATATTTTTAAATCAGATTTTTTTAAGCTGAACAGCATCCTCACATATGCATTACTTTTGTCCAGGTGGGTGAGGGCAGTGTGCGGAGCAATGGCTATTGCATCGTCTGTGGATCTGTCAGGGCGGTAGGTGAATTGGAGAGAATCGGGTGTGTCCGGGAGGGAGGAGGTGATGTGGTCTTTGACTAGCCTCTCAAAGCAGTTGATGATAATGATGATAATGGAAGTGAGTGTTGTGGGTCGGTAGTCATTCAGTTCAGTTACTTTCCTTTTCTTGGGTGCGGGGATGATGGTGGACATCTTGAAGCCGGTGGGGATAGTAGCCTGAGCTAGAGAGAGATTGAAAATGTCAGAAAACAGAACTGCCAGCTGGTCTGCAAATGCTCTGAGGGCGCGGAGAGGGATGCCGTCTGGGCCGGCAGCCTTGCAAGGGTTAACACGTTTGAAGGATTTACATACGTCCTCTGTGCAGACCATAAGTACGTAGCCCTCGTTGTCCTCTCCTCGACCGCTCAGAATCCTTGCTGTCCTCGAAGCGTGAGAAAATGCAGACGCAGGTGAAGTGTCAGTGTCAAGCTTACAATTATAACGCTTTATCGTGCCTCAGTATAACATGGCAAATCACTCTGCTTGGATGGCTCTCTCTTCTAGAATATTCTTACTACAGCATAACTTAAACAGTTATATTCCTGCTATATTTTATCATCTAGCCACTTGTTCTAAGAATAGGTTGTTTTGATTTAGTCTGGTGTTTTATAGACTGTTACAATTTTGGCAAATGCTTTCATTTGCACTGCAGTTTTGTAGTATATAACTGGAGACATGGCTCTGTGTAGGGAATTTAGTTCAGTCCATTGTTCGTTAGTCCAAACTGTGTCAAAGGAATGCAGTAAGTGTGTGAATAATTATAACCTGTTTTTTACCTTCGATTTTCTAAGTTACTGCCCATAAAGCCCAAGTTGTAAAATACCAGCCAATTCAAAATGTTCCTGAATATTTGTGGTTTTGAGCCTTTCCGCTCCACAGTCCTGTGCTGTTAGTTACTCAGGTGGCTTCAAATTCCCCACTTTGTCAGTTGTAGCAATCACTGAAGACACCTCATTCCTGGCTGAATATGAGTCCTTGTTCTAAGTTTTGCTCCTACCACCAACCATTGACTGTTTTTTCTCTCTAGACCTGGGGTTTTCAATACACCATTGATGGCAGACAGAAGTGTAGTTTGTATTCACAAAGCCCTTGTGGAAAAATCGCACAACACCTCATAGGCTTATAGGGGCCACTGTTTTAGGACAGAAATTACTATTACAACAACAAAGGAGTTGTGAAGCCTCAAGGCCTGTAGTGGCTGACTTTGAGAGGTGTTTGTGAAGAATTGCTAATGCTAGTTCATTCTCTATACTACTTTAGTGGTGATCCTAACTGACCTAAGACAGTAGGATTTAGTAGCATTAAATGTCAGGAATTGTGAAAAACTGAGTTTAAATGTAATTGGCGAAGGTGTATGTAAACTTTCGACTTCAACTGTATGTACACTCAGCATCACATTGAAGTGTGCATTACTAACACACATTATAAGGCTTGGATAACACCGTAGGCCCAGTTCTGCTGTGCTAAAGGCATGTTAAAAACATGCTGAAAGGCAGCTAATGGCCAAGGTGAATTCCATTTGTAAATCTCTCTTGTCTCGTAAGAAATCTTCATCTGAGGCCTTTATCCGTCAGGGCATTAATGTCAACAGGCACTTTACTGTTAGATTTTCTGAACCTGTGTGTCGACACTTGCTTGTTACACTGTTTGCCTTTCTCCAGACATACCCAGTTACAAAATCTACCTGATTGATGGGTTTGTAGAGTTGTGCAACGCCACACAGGTCCTATTGGGAAATTAATTACTGTTCAGTCCACATAGCCTGTCAATATTGGCACGCTGCGGCTGAAAAAACTAGAGTATTGAAGATAGGAGGATGTTAATCTTGGCAATGCTAACAGAACGAAGCCTTTTGTGTGAGCAGAAGAAAAGGCCAGACAGCTGGTTCAAACACCTTTATTACCTGAACAGGGCCTCTTCTATCAGAACTTGGCCACCGTACTCTACTGTATTGTACTGTACCCAGGTGGAGGCATACCAGTTAGATCCCAGTTAGTGAATGTATGTATAGTACCACAGGTGTAGAATGTACACAGATAGAGAAATTCAGTACAGTGGAAGGCTGTGAATTAAATGTATGTCAACAATGTTACAAAAATATTGACTTTATATTATCCCGGGTTGGACTGTAAGCTTTGTACATGACTAATGAGAGAAATGACTGATAGATAATATTTGACCTGTTTATTGGTTTATTCGGATCCCCATTAGCTTTTGCCAAAGCAGCAGCTATTCTTCCAGTAGTCCACACAAAAACATTAAACACGAAAAGTAAGGAACACTGATATAAAAAAAATGGTACCCATGAGTCTGGGGGAGTACATTTTTTTATTTTTTATTTGACCTTTATTTAACTAGGCAAGTTAGATAAGAACAAAATCTTATTTTCAATGATGGCCTAGGAACAATGGGTTAACTGCCTTGTTCAGGGGCAGAACGACAGATTTTTACCTTGTCAGCTTGAGGATTTGATATTGCATCCTTTCGGTTACTAGTCCAACGCTCTAACCACTAGGCTACCTGCCACCCCTATAGGGTTTCATTGCCCAAATTCCAAAGTATTCCTTTGAAGGGCAGCACCAGTTCACTCACTAACATGAACAGTACTCACTGAGCTGCACCAGTTAACCCAAGGCCATGCCAATCAGTCAGCCTATGAGCACATCTGTCTCCCGTAATCAGCTGTGATAGTATGTAGGTTGTTGGCACCTTTCCTGTAGAGTGAATAAGACTGTCTGGTGTGAACCGCTCTGTCACTAGGCCTGGGGCAGGGGGGTGTCATGCCAGGTTACAAGCTGGAAAGTTTGAGGGCTGAAGCACTGAACCCATTCCTTAGCAGCAGAGCAGAACTGATTCCAGACGTCAGGTTGAATTAACAAACGGACTAACCTTAACCCTTATCCTAACCCTAAACTTAGCCCTAATAAAATGTTATTTGATTTGATCTTTAGCCCAAACCCTAATTCTAAGCCTTATTCTAAACCTAACACTAACCCTTACTGTAACCTTAGCAAGCATTTGCATATCAACAGATAGTATGACCATGTGTAGAGCAGACAGTGCATTTGGAAAGTATACAGACCCCTTGACTTTTTCCACATTTTGTTATGTTACAGCCTTATTCTAAAGGGGTTTAAATAGTTTTTCCCCCCCTCATCAATCTACACACAATACCACATAATGCCAAAGCAAAAACAGGTTTTTAGAAATGTTAGCAAATGTATATATTAAAAAAACTGAAATATCACATTTACGTAAGTATTCAGACCCTTTACTCAGTACTTTGTTGAAGCACCTTTGGTAGGGATTACAACCTCGAGTCTTCTTGGGTATGACGCTACAAGCTTGGAACACCTGTATTTGGGGAGTTTCTCCCATTCTTCTCTGCAGATCCTCTCAAGCTCTGTCAGGTTGGATGGGGAGAGTTGCTGCACAGCTATTTTCTTGTCTCTCCAGAGATATTCGATCGGGTTCAAGTCCGGGCTCTGGCTGGGTCACTCAAGGACATATTAAGAGACTTGTCCCGAAGCCACTCCTGCATTGTCTTGGCTGTGTGCTTAGGGTCATTGTCCTCTTGGAAGGTGTACCTTAGCCCCAGTCTGAGGTCCTGAGCGCTCTTGAGCAGGTTTTCATCAATGATCTTTCTGTACTTTGCTCCGTTAATCTTTCCCTCGATCCTGACTTGTCTTCCTGTCCCTACCGCTGAAAAATATCCCCACAGCATGATGCTGCCACCACCATGCTTCACCCTAGGGATGGTGCCAGGTTTCCTCCAGACATGACACATGGCAGTCAGGCCAAAGAGTTCAATTTTGGTTTCATCAGACCAGACAATCTTGTTTCTCATGATCTGAGAGTCCTTTGGGTGCCTTTTTTGCAAACTCCAAGCGGGCTGTCATGTGCCTTTTACTGAGGAGTGGCTTCCGTCTGGTCACTCTACCATAAAGTTCTGATTGGTGGAGTGCTGCAGAGATGTCAGAGTGACCACCGGGATCTTGGGCACCTCCCGGACCAAGACCCTTCTCCCCCGATAGCTCAGTTTGGCTGGACGGCCAGCTCTAGGAAGAGTCTTGGTGGTTCCAAACTTATTCCATTTAAGAATGGTGGAGGCCACTGTGTTCTTGGGGACCTTCAATGCTGCAGAAATGTTTTGGTACCCTTCCCCAGATCTGTTCCTCGACACAATCCTGTCTCGGAGCTCTACGGACAATTCAATCGACCTCATGGCTTTGTTTTTGCTATGATATGCACTGTCAACTGTGGGGCCTTATATAGACAGGGTCAACTGTTGGGCTTTATATAAACAGGTGTGTGCCTTTCCAAATCATGTCCAATCAATTGAATTTACCACAGGTGGACACCAATCAAGTTGTAGATACATCTCAAGGATAAACAATGGAAACAGGATGAACCTGAGCTCAATTTTGAGTCTTATAGTAAAGGGTCTGAATAGTTATGTAAATAAGGTTATTTCTAGTTGCCTCTCTAGTGGCGCAGAGGTCTAATGCACTGCATTGCAGTGTTTGAGGTGTCACTACAGACCCAGGTTTGATCCCAGGATGTGTCACAGTTCGCCGTGACTGGGAGACCCATGAGGCGGCACACAATTGTCCGTGTTACAGGAGAGTTTGGCAGGCCGGGATTTCCTTGTCCCATTGCTCTCTAGCGACTCCTTGTGGCATTCCGGGCGCTTGTAAGCTGACTTTGGTCACTAGCTGGATGGTGTTTTCTCTGACACATTGGCACGGCTGGCTTCCGGGTCAAGTGAGCAGTGTGTCAAGAAGCAGTGCGTCTTAGCAGGGTCATGTTTCGGAGGATGCATGGCTCTCGACCTTCGCCTCTCCTGAGTTCGTAAGGGAGTTACAGTGATGGGACAAGACTGTAACTACCAATTGGGGAGAAAAGGGGTAAAAGTAAAAAAATAATAATAATAATTGATTGCAAACATAAAAAAACTTTTTTCGCTTTGTCATTATGGGTTATTGTGTGTAGATTGATGCGGAAAACAAATAATTTTAATCCATAAAAAAAAGGCTGTAACGTAAGAAAATGTGGAAAAAGTCAAGGGGTCTGAATACTTTCCAAATGCACTGTATACTATATTTGGGATTATCCAAATAAAGGGTGAGTGACAGTTGTTGAACGTACGTAACTTCCACTCCACTCCCCTCCATCCCAACCTTAACCTTTTCTTTTAATAGACCTCTGCTACTACTTGATTCTCTCTCTTCTTTCTCAGTGGTCCTCTCATTTGGGTTCTTAGCGAGATGATTGACTGTAGCACTCTGATTTGGGAAAGTTATATTCTAGACTGAGGACTGCACACCTGAATTGCCAAGGCGTGAGTTGAAACATTGTCTTAAAAGAATCTGGCTGCGCACTCTTGCTTCAGTCCGTTATCGTATTCTCACAGCCAATTTACGTGCACCAGCTGCCTTCATCTGATTATCTTTCATCTGTTTGTTCGGAAAAGTTATCTATCTAGCTGGCAATCCTCAATGATGTCACTGTGGGAAACAGAGGAGAGCCAGACTAAGCTGTTATTCCAATCTCCTAGTCTTTGTAACTGGATTAAACCAGGAAGAATGTAATAAGATCTACATGCTCTGTGGTTGAAATGGCACTGATAGAGACAGCGTTAGGACACCTAGGATTTAATGGAGACGTATGAGGACTCTAGAGAGAAATAATGTCTGCTTTTGAGACAGGCCGTCTTGTGCATGTTTCCATTCTCAAGTCACAACTATCAGTGCATTCAGGATCTGCTGTTAGAGAAATAGGAGCGATGGGATCTGGGGTTTGGAGGAGTCCCTTGGAATGTTATCTGTTCATAAGTAGACTTACAGTATGAACAGATGACATGCATGTATGGCTGTAAGTCGCTTTGGATAAAAGCGTCTGCTAAATGGCATAAATGATTATTATTATATTATTTGTTATATATTATCATATTATTATTATATTTGATTTACAGCATGCTGTAGTATTGTGATAGACCCCTCCTTACCACAGACCTTGGCAGACTGTCCTCTGACTCAGCTAAGGGAGTCATTCAACGTTTAACAAGCAATAGAATAAAAGAGAATAATCAGATGGAGAGACAACAAAAATATTTTTCATGTGGTGAACTTTCTGGTGTTTTCCAACTGTGACAAAAGTTTAGAAGAAATCAAAGACAGAAAGACATTCTGAACTGTTGCCAACTACTGTACAGTCTTCCTGGTCCGGGTTCTGTAGATCTTTAACTATATTTACTTTTATTAGAAGGCTGTCCCTTAAAGCGGCAATCAGCAGTATAAATAATTACAAAGCGTCATCCCCGCCCCTGTTTTGGTAAAAAGCTGAGGGATGGGGCTGGAGAAATATGACCACTCAAATCCATAGACAGAGCTATGGATACATGGACTGATAGCTTATATTTTGGGTTCTGATGGGGGACGACAGTTGAATTAAGCTCATGAGGCATTTATAAGTTATTTTCTTTAAGAATCAATCGGTATATAGTATTAATTTATATGTCCAGAAATGGATGTCGCAACTGCTGATTGCCCCTTTAAGACAATCTTATCTGAGGTATAGTGCTTACGTGATTAGAAAGGCATTAAAAGTTTGCCACGCAGTAAAACAATCAATAAAAAGGTTCTCTGTCCCCGCTCCAGGTGTTCAATGTCTAACTTGTTTCTGTGTTACCTGGTTACCTGGAGACTGTTTTGGTTCTCATTCAGAGGCACAATCTAAGACCAGAGAAAAAAGAGAAGGATCCGGAACTAAAACAAGCATAAACCGCGAAGACATAATTTCACCATCTACAATCACATTCCTTCAGAGAGCTCGATGGGAACCACTCCGGGTGAAAAATGGCGTCTTTCCCTCTCTCTTGTTTATCGAGTGGGTTACTGGTGTGGTAGATAGAGTACACATTTACAGAGTGCTCACAATCACACCACCGATAACATTTCTGAGCAGGAAGCCCAGCAGGAACTTCTAGATACACACACATGCATACATGCACACGTACACATGCACATATGCCACGTACATGTACACACACACACACACACACACACACACACACACACACACACACACACACACACACACACACACACACACACACACACACACACACACACACACATACACACACACACACACAGTGCTCTGAAGGGTGGGGCTCTACCATACAAACAGTGTAGTGATGTGTGCTCTGAAGAGACCAACCTGTTTGAAAGGGGCTTGATAGTCCTCTTTGATCTGTGGTGCTGGAGGGGGGTGGCCTCGTGACTGTATAGACCCTTAGTGTTTGGGGTCACTGTGTTGCATGTAGAAGAATGAGGGAAGGACACGGGCCTACTGTGGGAGATGTAGTGTAGTCTCAGTGAAGTATGGAAATATGAACTTGTATTGTAAATCCCCGTACTGACTCCATATGTGACTGGGAATGACCCTAATCCCTTTACAAGGTTGCCTAGTGGTTAGGAGCGTTGGTCCAGTAACCAAAACGTTGCTGGTTTGAGTCCTCGATCTGACTAGGTGAAAAATCTGTTAATGTGCACTTGAGCAAGGCACTTAACCCTAATTGATCCTATAAGTCGCTCTGGATAATAGCTTCTGCTAAATTACTGAAATGTAAATGTTTACTGTGTGTGTGTGTGTGTGTGTGTGTGTGTGTGTGTGTGTGTGTGTGTGTGTGTGTGTGTGTGTGTGTGTCATGCACAGCTCCCCAGAGCAGCTGTGCTGATAAAGATCGTTGGAGCGCTGTGGTGTACGTGAGTGTGGGTGGCTCAGAGCGGCACCAGTTTCTACGACCAGTCTCTATCTCCCTGGGCTCTATCAGCCTCCTGCTGCTGATTAGCACAGACCAGAGTTATGAAACAACCACTGGGAATAGATATAAAGGGGAGTTATTGCTACAGAATGTTGGATTACTGTCAATGGATTCCTGAATATTGACAATTCATTATCCCTTTAGTTGCATTTTTTTTTGTGTTGAGGCTCTAACGGAATGGTTATTGCTAAGTCATACCTCCACTGTTGAATGGTTTCTCATAACTGGTTGTTCTGCTTTGAATTTTCCTGTGGAACTGCTTGAAATCCCCCGCTCCCCTCCGGAGTCCCAGGCGTCTCTTACTGTACATTTAGTGAGTCAGAGGTGGAAAATTGAATTTATTTAGCGACATCCCTCTTCCTAGGCCAGGACCAAACTAACTAATCTAAGCTTTGGCTGTCCAAGTCGACTTCATCAACAATTTTAAATTGCAACACATGCCACACCAGTTTCTCATCATAACACAATATTTCCTCTAAAGCAAAACAGATGGAGAATGATGCAGGCACCGGGAGTCAGAGCCAAAGACAGTCATATATCAAGACTTCCCCGAGACTGGCTGACTGGTGCACAACATTTTGGAGCTTTTACATCGCCAATTCGCAATGGAAATCCTTTGGCATCCGAAGAGTAATGAAACCCCCAAAATGTCTGAAAAACACATCATAATAATGTTATGTAATGGAGAAACCACAACTAGAGAGTGTCTGTGATAGAGCTGAATCCTAACTTGACAAATGTGCACACAATTAAAACTCAAAGCTCCCATGGACGTCAGTGCACGATTTACACAAAACATGCACATTTTTCAAGTTAGGATTCGCCCCCTACAGAATAGGAACCACTCGGAATGTGAGACAGTCTGTCTCAAACACACACAACAACTCAAGCATAATAACAGTTGACTAATACTTGAACACATCCCACTGTGACAACCCTTAAGAAAGAGGTACACACAGCCATTTTCCTCTTTTTAAAGTTCAGTGTTCCAAATCTTCAGTATCTGTGCTGTAGATGTCCAGTTGTGTACCTCCCAGGTGGTAAAAGCTCTGGTCTCTTTGTGTCTCTAATACACTGCTTCATTTGTATTCAGACCTTTCATTAGCTCTGTGTAAATACACCCGTGGGGATAAATGATGCCCCAGGGTCCGTTTCAGAGCAAACTCTGATGGTGGCTATTTGGTGTTGACTTACTCATAAACAACAAAGAAGATTGGGGGCTATTCAACCAGCTGTGAGCAAAAGCTCTTTTTAATGAGGTGTAAAAGGACACATTTTAGACTCGCAGCAAACATCAAACTATAAATAGTGTTTCTGGTCCAATTACAGTTTAAGGCTGATGCCAACACACCCATTTTCAGAAACCTTGTTGCGTAGACTGGAGTGTATGTGACATACATACATTACAGATGATCGAGGTGGTTTTTGATTCAACTTTGTGCAAAGATATATGTCTAAGTTGAACCATTTTTCTCTGAATCAGCTCAAGTGCCTGTGTTATTGGCTTGCCCGTCAAGTAAGTATGTTTTCAGCTATGTTGAATGGTGTTACAATATCGTTGCTTAACATCTCGGTGTACCCGTCAGTCAGGGATTCATTGTCAACGGCCGTTCACGTCAGTGGTGTTTTTGTAGAGGCAATATTGATAATACTCAGAGTTTGTGAATGGGAGGGCTTTCCCTAACATAAAGGTCCTGTGGAATGCAGATGCTCTCCTCAGATCTGTTGTGTGCCGTTGTGCTGGCAGTTAGTGAACCTGAGAAAAGGCTGTACCACTTTTGTGCTGCTTTCTCTTTGTTAAGGTCAAGTTCACTGATTAGAGAGATGTGGGTGGGGAGGGCCTCAAGACAAGACTTGTGTTATTGTTGGAACTTTCACACAGCCGTGTCCTACTGTCACACATTCTTTCAGAGGTATTCATTTGTGTCATTGGAAAGACTTTTCTGAATATATGGATCACTTAATAATAATCCCTTCACTCTATGTATGCTTTTCAGCCTGATCATACAGATTGTTGTGCATTGGCCAATCAACACAGATCTTACATTTCATCAGTGAACTTGTTCTTGGCAAACCTGTAGTCTCATGACAAGAAACCCCTCTGCTCCCAAACACTTGATTCCTTTTAGAAGAGAACTCACATGAAGGCCGGACGAATATTCTTTCAAAGTGGTCTTACTGAAGAGACCAATATTTTCGCAACCTCAGTTTGACCTTTTGACAGATTACGGCCTGCTGAGAGGAGTTTTATCTGATATCCGACTCCTCAAAGTCAGTTGTAAAACTGTTTCGTTATTTGCCACTGTGGTTTTTATAAGATAATCAGTGCAATCTTCCGTGATCTTTTGAACTAGTTAACTTTATAGAAACATGGTAGAAAGGCGGTTATTGTAAGTAGCAATGGATGTACAAAGGTTACATTATCATTAAAGGCCATTATTTGGGACTAACGCTCTCTATAACTGTGGCATGTACAGTGAAGATAGAACAGCGCTTGGACTGCTAATAAAACACAAGATCCATTTAAGGTCTTGCTGAATGTGTAATGGAACAGAACACAGAAGAGTTGACAAGATTTGACAACTCTTCTGTGTTCTGTTCCATCCAGCTATGACTGGAAGTAATTTCTTTCATAGCAGGTTAGGAGAACTCACGCAGCAGGTTAGGAGAATGAATGTAGCAGGTTAGGAGAACTCACGCAGCAGGTTAGGAGAATGAATGTAGCAGGTTAGGAGAACTCACGCAGCAGGTTAGGAGAATGAATGTAGCAGGTTAGGAGAACTCACGCAGCAGGTTAGGAGAATGAATGTAGCAGGTTAGGAGAACTCACACAGCAGGTTAGGAGAATGAATGTAGCAGGTTAGAAGAACTCACGCAGCAGGTTAGGAGAATGAATGTAGCAGGTTAGAAGAACTCACGCAGCAGGTTAGAAGAATGAATGTAGCAGGTTAGAAGAACTCACGCAGCAGGTTAGGAGAATGAATGTAGCAGGTTAGAAGAACTCACGCAGCAGGTTAGGAGAATGAATGTAGCAGGTTAGGAGAACTCACACAGCAGGTTAGGAGAATGAATGTAGCAGGTTAGAAGAACTCACGCAGCAGGTTAGGAGAATGAATGTAGCAGGTTAGAAGAACTCACGCAGCAGGTTGGGAGAATGAATGTAGCAGGTTAGAAGAACTCACGCAGCAGGTTAGGAGAATGAATGTAGCAGGTTAGAAGAACTCACGCAGCAGGTTAGGAGAATGAATGTAGCAGGTTAGAAGAACTTAAGGTTAGGATTAGGGTAAGGGTTAGCTAAAATGCTCTCCTAACCTGCTTCGAAAAGTCAATTCCGGTCATAGCTGTACTCCATCTAGTCACAAGCAAGAAATGTTCAGCGTAAATAAGTAGTATTTCCTTAAGGTCAGGCAGAGTGTTCTTAGGACTCAATCCAATCAATTGCAGATAAGGAAAACAACAGAACTGCCGGTTCACTCAGAATGTTTCTGCTGTATTTTCAGAACGTATGGTGTCTATCATATGACTGTATAACAGACCTTCTGTCCTTCTTCACTCCTCTAACACCTCTCATACAGCATAAATATTCTGCATGAACCTGCAATGTGGTTCTACCATTATCTGCAACTAAATGATTTCCATCCATATTCTTTCTGGGGGCAGAAGAGAGAGACAGAGTGCTCTATTTTAACAAACCTAACGTGTTATAGGTTCAGGGGTGTGTCAGCAATTTTTCATGACGAAATTGCAAACTTGCATGTGTTGAAATGTTTACATTTTTTTGTAATTTAGCAGACGCTCTTATCCAGAGTGACTTACAGTAGTGAGTGGATACATTTTCATACTTTTTCATACGTTTGACACTTGCACCTCCCAAGTCCAGAGTCCTTGTTGAAGGTTATGTGACCCAGACTATTCCCCCAGCGTGTCCTCGGATGTAGAGGAATATCCTATAGGTCAGAGGTAATCTTTCACGTGTGTCCTCTCTCTGATAGGAACACTCAAGTGCTTTGAGAAGACACGTGTGCCTAATTTTCCCAAACCACTTGAGTGGACAGTGGATCCTGAAAGATAGTTTTGTGTCTGTGTTTGCATCTTCTGGTTAGATTTCTATCTCTGTTTACTGTGTCCCCAGTAGGATACTCTATTGGAGTGAACTGGAGCTGTGGGCTGTGTGAGGTTGAAGTAGCCTCCAGGGCAAAGTGCTGTAGAACCAAGTATATGGTGCAGTGGAGGATAACTGATATAAGAAGGAGGGAGGGAGTGTGTGTGTGTGTGCATGTTTGCTTTCAATATCACCAACTGCACCTGAGCCTTTGTGTGCTCAGACAAAGACTTCAGAAAGGCCTTCCCCGCCATGAGTAATCTGCATTTCGTTATCAAGGTAATCACATTGGCCGAAATCACATTGTCCAACATTACACTCATAGAAAAAAAGTTCCAAAAGGATTCTTCGGCTGTCCCTATAGGAGAACCCTTTTTGGTTCCTGGTAGAACTCTTTTGGGTTCTAAGTAGAACCCTCTGTGGAAAGGGTTCTACATGGATCTCAAAAGGGTTCTACTTGGAACCAAAAAGGGTTCTTCAAAGGGTTCTCCTATGGGGACAGCTGAAGAACCCTTTAAGGTTCTAGATAGCACCTTTAGGTTCTAGATAATAGCCATGCATTTTTCACACTCTCTCCAAAGTGTCTCAGAGGAGAGCACACCACTCCAGGATTACACAGAATGTGTCACAGGGCACGTGTTCAAACGGATACAGTGCCTTCGGAAAGTATTCAGACCCCTTGACTTTTTCCACATTTTGTTACATTACAGCCTATTCTAAAATGTATTAAATCCTTTTTTCCCTCATCAATCTACACACAATACCCCATAATGACAAAGCAAAAACAGGTTTTTAGATATTTTTGCTAATTTATATATTTAAAAAAGAAATAAATATCACATTTACGTAAGAATTCAGACCCTTAACTCAGTACTTTGTTGAAGCACCTTTTACAGCCTTGAGTCTTCTTGGGTATGACGCTACAAGCTTGGCACAACTGTATTTGGGGAGTTTCTCCCATTCTTCTCTACAGATCCTCTCAAACTCTGTCAGGATGGACGGAGAGCTTTTCTGCTCAGCTATTTTCAGGTCTCTCCAGAGATGTTCGATCAGGTTCAACTCCGGGCTCTGGCTGGGCCACTCAACGCCTCAACACAATCCTGTCTTGGTGCTCTACGGACAATTCCTTCAACCTCATGGCTTGCTTTTTGCTCTGACATGCATTGTCAACTGTGGGACTTTATATAGACAGGTGTGTGCCTTTCCAAATCATGTCAAATCTAATCAAGTTGTAGAAACATCTCAAGGATGATCAATGAACAGAGGATGCACCTCAGCTCAATTTCGAGTCTCATTGCAAAGGGTCTGAATACTTAAGTAATTAAGGTATTTCTGTTTTTTAATTTTTTATAAATTTGCAAACATTCCTACGTACCTGTTTTCACTTTGTCATTATGGGGTATTGTGTGTAGATTACTGAGGATTTTTGTATTTATTTAATCAATTTTAGAATAAGGGTGAAATGTAACAAAATGTGGAAAAGTAAATGGGTCTGAATACTTTCCGAAGGCACGGTATATTTACAAGTCACTACTGATCACACATGCATGGTTTAAGGTTGATGATTAAATGCTTATGGAGGATTGTAAGGTGCATCACTAGATCTAAATGTGTTTGACTCCTGGCTCTAAGTGCACCCATGACCTTGGACTGTCCAACGGATTGGCCCCAATGCCGGATTCAGTGTCGTATTCTGCATCAGCAAATCCAGTCCTCGAGGGCCTGATTGGTGTCAGTTTTGTCCCAGCCCCAGCTAACACACCTGACTCCAATAATCACCTAATCAGGACCTTCAGTTTAGAATGCAATTTGATTAATCAGCTGTGTTTGCTAGGGATGGACAAAAAGTGTGACACCAATCAGGCCCCCGAGGACTGGAGTTGCCCACCCCTGAGTTAGACAATAGAGATATCCTAAGGCCATAAGATCATGGTGTAAAAGAACAATGCAGAAACTAAGCAAAACCAATTAGTTTCTGGTTGTCAATTTGGTAACACTTTAGGTTGGATCATGTGGTAAACGTAACATGTTTGATTGACATTATTTTGGTTTTGTAATTAAATGTTTAATGTCTTGTCTCATTGTGTACATTACCTTCTGGTTGAAGTTGTCAGTTGTCTGTAGGACATACCTTATGCAGACAGTTATAACTCCCTCAGATTATTTTGTTAATTTTGCCTCCCTCTTTTTCTGTCTACCTGAAAGAGAGTTCATGATTACGACCTCATTTATATTTCTCCAGGTAAATGGGCCATTGACCTGTTAAGGACAGCTTATGCAACAGGGCACATTTTTGGACAAAGGGATCAGTGCACTCATCTCATAATTTTTTTATGCATTCAGAGCACACAAACATGGCTTATCGTGTATAGCTAATGCTCCAAAGTTTTGCTAACTTCAGTTCCACCAGTACCTTAATTAATCCATACTAATCCTGTGAGCATTAGCAGACCTCTTGCCTGTGCTGAAGACAACCCCTACCTGTGGGTTCTCAAGAGGCCAGGATAAGATCTATTACAGCTCCTAAGCATTAGTTCTCCATAGCCAAAACACAACATCCAATCCACACCAGGCCTGTCCCTACAGTGAGCACCCTGGGCTGCAGTGAACTGAATGAACCAGGACCTGAATGACTGCCCTCAGCTCATATTTGTCCCATTATACTGGACTCTGTTGGCTACTGACTTTCTCTGTGAGAACCTACTAGGAACTCCAGGAGGGCACTGGGTTGCCACAATGGATTCCCCTCCACCTGAGAGAGGAGCTTAGACTATACAGAGGGCTAAAGGAATTCAACCTCAATGGAGTATGTTGGGTCTCACTCAGAAACTGGTAACGCTTTTATTTGACAGTTTCAGCTATAACTGAGGTAGGGAGAGTGAGGGAGAGAAAGCGAGCGAGCAAAGCAGGAAGGGAGAGAGAGAGGGATGGAGGTGGGAGACTTTTCTGGCTTTGGAGTGGTGCTGAAAGGAATTTACCTCTAGCGTAAATGTAGTAAATATTGAGACAGCCAAATGTGAGCTCCACTATATGGCAACCACATGCATTTAAGTAAACATCGCTTCTGAGTTCTAATCTTGATTAATCTGTCCTACTGACTGATTGATATGGACAAATATGGTCAAGGTTTTTTGTCATGCTTGAAATAATTCACCTACCTCAAAGAGAGTTTGAGTGCGATGATATGATGTATTTCATTTGGACTTGTGTGTTGAATTGTGAAATGGGTCGTGTTTAGAGTTCTGATAAAATAAGGTACCATTTCTGATAGAAATTATGGAAAGCAACAAGCTCACAATGACTCATTGTCTGATAGTTATTTTCTCTGAGTATGCAGAGCCAGGATGGATGGCCTCATTCTCTCAGTTGCAGTCGTCTAGCCAGTACCGTCATACACTCTCTAAGTAACTGATTGTGACGGCTATATTTAGCTAAATAAGTGTAATTACCATAATGTTTTTACATAGAGATGTTTGGACCCAACAGTGAAGCAAACATTTTCATACGTGTCTGCTGCAGCAAAAGTCATTTTCGCTTTGCTCTCTCTCTATACTTTTCTTTTTTCTCTCTCCTGCTGCTTCAACCTTGGTGGGCTCTGGAAAATTTTCTTCACCCCTTGTCTCCTCTTTATTTCTCAAGTCAAGTGTAGACACATAATTACTGTATGGACTCAATGCACCAGTCTCCTGTTACGGGCCGTAATATTCTTCCTTTTAAGTGTGTCCAATTTTGAGGGGGGGAGCTACGTTCCAGTGGCTATTCGTGTTTTTTTTTCTCTCTCCTGTACATCTAAATAATAATAAGTAGATTAAAGGTGGAGAAAACCACAGAGGGAGACAGACAGGATGCAGCTCCCTGAAATGAAAGGCATGTTGCTGGAACGAAGAGATGGAGAGGTATGAACAATGTGGCATAACTAGATGCTTCGCTGGATTCTGTGGTGGGCAACACTACATGGTATAGTCTTTATGTTTTAATAAACATTGGATGAAGGAACACTATAAAGGACAACATGTATAAGGCATGTATTTTTGTACCATCATATTTAAGCCAATATGACACCAATGTTGATGAAACTTTGCAAATCAACCTGATTGGAGGTACACAACACACACCCTGCCTCTCGTCATGACCCGAACTATCCGCCTCCTGTGTCTGCATCTGGGTCTTATCCTGAGCCGTGATAGTACGAACTGGCCATGACAGACCCTGCAGACTCGGACCAGCTCCGCAACGCTGTCTCCTTCCAAGGAGCCACCGTTAGAAGACATGAGGAGTTACTTCAAAACCTTATGGATGGACTCCAGACCTTGGCGGAACGCCATGACCATGAGAAATTGAAGTAATAGCATGAGAAATTGAAGTAATAGCATTTCTAAGGTATTTGAATATCGCGCCACAGGATTCAACTGGCTGTTACGTAGGTGGGACGATTTGGTGCCACCTGCCCTAGAGAGGTTAACATTGCAAGTGGGCACTACGAGTACTTTGTGATGCCATTCAGACTGACCAACGCTCCCGCAGTGTTCCAGGCCCTGGTCAGCGATGTGCTCCATGACATGTTGAACCAGTTCATGCTTGTCTACCTCGACGACATCCTCGTTTTTTCCGGTTCAGCTCAAGAGCACGTCCTCCACATTCGACAGGTCTTCCAGCAACTCCTGGAGAACCAGCTTTTTGTGAAAACAGAGAAATGTGAATTCTATTACTCCACCATCTCCTTCCTAGGATACGTCATCACTGCAGGAAATATGCGGACCTCAAGCATCGATTCACTACAGCTCCCATCTTAATCCATCCGGACCCGTCCCGTCAGTTCGTTGTGGAGGTCGACGCCTCGGAAGTCGGAGTGTGGGCCGTCCTGTCTCAGCGTTCTGTCCAGGACCAAAAGCTGCATCCCTGCTCTTTCCTTTCCCATCATCTTAACCTCACTGAGACTGGTCTGTAAGACCGGGGGGCGGCTAACCGGATGTTTGTCCCAGAATCCGCCTGTGCCCCGGTCCTGGAATGGGCACATTCCTCTAGACTTACCTGCCATCTTGGCTCCTGTCAGACCCTGGCTTTCGTCCGACAACGTTTTTGGTGGCCCACCATGGTTCCTGGCGTCTCCACATTTGGTGCTGCCTGCACTGTGTGTGTGCTGACTAAGACTCTGCGGCAAGCTCCGGCTGGCCATCAACCACTCCCTATTCCTCACTGCCCCTGGTCCCATATATCCCTGGACTTTGTCACTGGTCTCCTTTCGTCAGATGGCAACACCACTATCTTAACGGTGGTGGATAAGTTTTCCAAGCAGCACGTCTTCCGGATCCATGGACTTTCGGTCGATATGATTTCTGATCGCAGTCCTCAGTTCTCATCCCGGTTCTGGAAGGCGTTCTGCACCCTCATTGGGTCGTTGGCCAGCCTGTCCTCTGGTTTTCATCCCCAGTCTAACGGCCAGTCAGAGTGAGCCAATCAGGACCTACAGACGGCTCTACGTTGCCTCGTCTCTGCCAACCACACCTCCAGGAGCCAGCACCTTGTGTGGGTGGAATACGCCCGCAACACCCTTCCATGCTTGGCCACTGGCATCTCGGTCTTTGAGTGTTCCTTGGGATATCAGCCCTCGCTCTTCCCTGAGCAAGAGGAAGAAGTTAGCATACCCTCTGCCCAGATGTTCGTCCGCCGCTGTCGCCATACCTGGAAGAGAGCCCGGTCCACTCTTAAGACCACCTCTAGGAATCGCGACAAGCGGACCGCCCTCTGCTGTTCATCTTCTGTTGCCCTGCACCCTCCGTATACATCCCACTTTTCATGTGTCTAGGATTAAACCTCTCTTTCACAGCCCTTTGTCTTCTGTATCCTAGAAGGGGGATACTGTCACACGCTGATCTATTTCACCTGTCTTGTGCTTGTCTCCAACCCCCACCAGGTGTCTCCCATTTTTCCCCATTATCTCCTGTCTATTTATACCTGGGTTTTCTGTTTGTCTGTTGCCAGTATATCTTGTCTTGACAGGTTGTGCCAGCGTGTTTCCCATTTTGCTGTTCTCAAATTCTGTTTCTTATCTTCCCGGTTCTGACCTTTCTGCCTGTCCTGACCCTGAGCCTGCCTGCCGTCCTGTACCTGCCTGACTCTGACCTGAACTACGAACCTCTGCCTGCCCTCAAACTGCCATTTGCCTGTCCCCTGTGTTATAATAAATATCTGAGATTCTAACTATCCACCTCCTGTGTCTGCATCTGTGTCTCATCCTGAGCCGTGATACACTGAGCTCTACAGAAAATTCCTTCGACCTCACGGCTTGGTTTTTGCTCTGGCATGCACTGTCAACTGTGGGAAATTATATAAACAGGTGTGTGCCTTTCCAATCAATTGAATTTACCACAGATGGACTCCAAGTTGTAGAGACATCTCAAGGATGATCAATGGAAACACATGAGCTCAATTCACAGTCTCATAGCAAAGGGTCTGAATATTTATGTAAATAAGGTATTTCTTTTTATTTCTTTGTATTTTACCACCCTTTTTCTCCCCAGTTTTGATCTTGTTTCATCGCTTTATTTCTCCAACGGGCTCGGGAGAGGCGAAGGTGGAGTCTCGCTGTGGTTCCCTGACACTCGTAGGTAGGTTGATGGGAGTGGTATTGTGGTTGACTATAGCGCGCCCGTCCAGCACTCTATCGTCCTTAGGAATGGAGAGGGGCTGAATGGGGATGCCCAGCTCGGATGCCAGGGTGCGTCCATAAAACTCTCATCGGCCCCAAAGTTGATGAGTACCCAGAGAGATTTCAACTGGTTCCCCCACAGCAGGATGGCATGGAAAAGGGTGCGAGTAAGGAGCGAGGAAAAGCTTTCCGTATGCCCTACCAGAGAACTCGCCCCTACAGGTGAGCCTGGTCTATTAGTGGACAGGAGGACACTGAATGACCAGTAGTCTCGCATTATAGGCAACTTTTAAAGCCGGTGTAGACGTTCAGCCGCGGACAGCCTAGCTTTGCCTAGTTGCATCGGCTCGGGAAGAGGTGAATCGGCAGACTTCGGAGACTCTCGTGGGAACTCGGGTTGCCTCGGGTCCTTTCGGCCTCGGAAACGTCGGGGACTATTAGGATGCCTCGGAGGCGAGATGGAATTGGACCTCCTCTCCTTCCTTTGTTCGGGCTGCTAGCTCGTCCTTCACTTCCTCCGATAATCCGTGCAGGAATGTGTCGAACAGCGATTGCGGGTTCCAGGCACTCTCAGCTGCCAATGTGCAGAAATCCATTGCATAGTCTGCCACACTGTCGGAGTCTTGCCGAAGCTGGAGTATCTTCCAGGAAGCCTCTCTCCCGGACAATGGAGAATCAAAAACCTTCTTCACCTCCTACATGAACTCCTCCAGACTGAAGCATACAGCCTATTGTAGCCCAGCTGAGAGCCCTCCCGGACAACAGCGTGATGAGGTACGCTATCTTTGAGCGGTCCGAGGGAAAGCAGGAGAACTGCAGCTCGATGATGAGAGAACACTGAACATAAAACACCCGACAGTTTCCCGACTCTGCAGCGAAGCGTTCCGGGGGAGTTAAACGGGGTTCTCAGGAAACCGGGGTGGACAGGATGCAAACAGCTGTGTTACTGAGGGGCTGAAAGGTTACCGTCGTGGTAGGCTGCCTGACGGACAACCTGTGGAATTGTTCCAGAAATGTGTTCAACGCGCGGTCATGGCGTTCGGTGAAGGTCTGGAACCCCTCCATAAGACCATAAAGCAACTCTTCGGGCCTTCCAAGGGTGGCTCCTTGGGAGGAGACGGTGTTGTGGAGCTGGTCCGAGTTTGTTGGGTCCGTCAAGGCCAGTTAGTACTATCAAAGCTCAAGAGAAGATCCAGATGCAATCAGTTTCGCAGTAACAAAAGTGTATTTCAAAAACAGGGGGGCAGGCAAACGACAGGTCAAGGGCAGGCAGAGGTCAATAATCCAGAGCAGAGTCCGAAAGGTACAGAACGGCAGGCAGGCTCAGGGTCAGGGCAGGCAGATGTCAGTAATCCAGGGTGGTGTGACAAGGTACAGAGCGGCAGGCAGGCTCAGGGTCAGGGAAGGCAAAATGGTCAAAACCGGGAAAACAAGAAAACAGGAACTAGAGAAAGACCGGAGCATGGGAAAAATGCTGGTAGGCTTGACGAAACAAAACGAACTGGCAACAGACAAACAGAGAACACAGGAATAAATACACTGGGGTTAGAGGGGTGACACCTGAAGCACAAAGCACAAAGACAGGTGAAACAGATCATGGTGTGACAGTAGCCACCCTTTGCCTTGCTGAAATGAGCAAAGAGAAACGACAGTCCATCATTACTTTAAGACATGAAGGTCAGTCAATATGGAACATTTCAAGAACTTTGAAAGTTTCTTCAAGTGTAGTCGCAAAACCATCAAGCGCTATGATGAAACTGGCTCTCATGAGGACCACCACAGGAAAGGAAGACCCAGAGTTACCTCTGCTGCAGAGGATAAGTCCATTAGAGTTTCCAGCCTCAGAAATTGCACCCCAAATAAGTGCTTCACAGAGTTCAAGTATCAAACACATATCAACATTAACTGTTCAGAGGAGACAAGAAACCAGTACTTAAGGACACCAAGAAGAAGAGATTTGCTTGGGCCAAGAACACAAGCAATGGACCGGTGGAGATCTGTCCTTTGGTCTGATGAATCCAAATTTGAGATTTTTGCTTCCAACCGCCGTGTCTTTGTGAGACGCAGAGTAGGTGAACAGAAAATCTCTGCATGTGTGGTTCCCACCGTGAAGGATGGAGGAGGAGGTGTGATGGTGTGGGGGTGCTTTGCTGGTGACGCTGTCTGTGATTTATTTAGAATTCAAGGCACACATAACCAGCTTGGCTACCACAGCATTCTGCAGCGATACGCCATCCCATCTGGATTGCGCTTAGTAGCACAATCATTTGTCTTTCAACAGGACAATGATGCAACACACCTCCAGGCTGTGTAAGGGCTATTTGACCAAGAAGGAGAGTGATGGAGTGTTGCATCAGATGACCTGGCTTCCACAATCCCACGACCTCAACCCAATTGAGATGGTTTGGGATGAGTCGGACCCCAGAGTGAAGGAAAAGCAGCCAACAAGTGCTCAGCATATATGAGAACTCCTTCAAGACTGTTGGAAAAGCATTCCAGGTAAAGCTGGTTGAGAGAATGCCAGAGTGTGCAAAGGGTGGCTTTTTAACACTTTTTTGGTCGGTACATGATTCCATATGTGTTATTACATAGTTTTGATGTCTTCATTATTATTCTACACGTAGAAAAAGTAAAATAAAGAAAAACCCTTGAATGAGTAGGTGTGTCCAAACTTTTGACTGGTACTGTATATACAGTTGAAGTCGGAAGTTTACATACACCTTAGCCAAATACATTTAAACTCAGTTTTTCACAATTCCTGACATTTAATCCTAGTAAAATTTCCCTGTCTTACGTCAGTTAGGATCACCACTTTATTTTTGTCTCTAGGAGACAGAACGCATCTCCTTCCTGAGCGGTATGACGGCTGTGTGGTCCCATGGTGTTTATACTTGCGTACTATTGTTTGTACAGATGAACGTGGTACCTTCAGGCGTTTGGAAATTGCTCCCAAGGATGAAACAGACTTGGCTGATTTCTTTTGATTTTCCCAGTCAACTTAGTGTATGTAAACTTCTGACCCACTGGAATTGTGATACAGTGAATTTTAAGTGAAATAATCTGTCTGTAAACAATTGTTGGAAAAATTACTTGTGTCATCCACAAAGTAGATGTCCTAACCGACTTGCCAAAACAATAGTTTGTTAACAATACATTTGTGGAGTGGTTGAAAAACAAGTTTTAATGACTCCAACCTAAGTGTATGTTAACTTCCGACTTCAACTGTATATATATATTATTTTAATAGCAGTACACTCGAGTCCATTATCCCTCTGAGTCTGAAGAGTATGAATTAGGCCGTTTGAGAAGGTTTGAATACTAAGCAACCTGCCTACACGTTATTTGAAGTACATTAGACCAACGTATCTACTGTAGTCGGTCAAAACTGTATGCTGGAAAACCTTGTTAGGTCATGGGTGAAGTAGGCATTGTGGTGCTCATGTGAATTTCCTTTCCTTTTCGGCTTCTTACCAATCCCTACTTCTCACGTAAAACATAGTTTTGATGTTTAATTATATAACATACCTCGGGTAGCGATAGATATTGGTGTATATGAATTTTATCCATCTATCTGTCACCACTGACACAAGGTTTCTTAAAGTGATTTAAAAACTATCACGAAGAACTTTCTAAATCTCTTTGATTAATTGACGCATTTGAGTTTCTAAGTATTGTAAGATATTATCAATGTATCTCATGAGTTCCTCCACAGCAAATTAAGTCAACCCTTCATCTCAAAATTTTTGTCAGCAGGCTGGTCCATCGGCCTGTCCAGCCTTGTGGTCCTCCTGTTTCTCAGCCCAACACCACAGATAACTCAGATAAAAACAGCTATCATACATGAACATCCACAGAAATATAATCAGCTCTCGTAACAGTGCACAAAGTTATTTCTGTTTGATTTCTTATTTTAAAACTGTATTTTTAGGGTCAGTATCATTTATTCTTCAGTCAAATAGGTTCAGTTTCCTCTTGCCTCGCATGTCAAGCTTTTAGGCTCTTCTATGCAGTGAGCCAGACTACTTTTTGCTTAAATCACTTTCCCAGCTTTTATTTGGACCTCAAGGTGTTGATTTGGTATTCTGACTTTGATGAAGCATGTCAGTCTTGAAGTACTTCACAAGCTCTGTCAGTCTATCCAAAAGATTGTTCCATTCCCTGTTTACAATCATCTCCACCACTCTAAAGGCCTGTAGCCTGTGTAGTCTGCCTGAGGAAGGCTCTGGAGGTAATTTAGTAGTGTCTGGCTTTCAGACCTACCTTCCCCCATCTCTCAGACTGGCTCTGGAGGAAGAGGGAGGTGAAGGAGAGGCTCCTCTCTTGGTGAAATTGATTTGTAGGTATTTTCCCAGATTTGACAGCAGCTTTGCTGTGGCTGTTGTTTAGTTCCAAAGCTTTGTCAGGCTCTCTTGTCTCCCCAGTGTGTGGAGGCTGACCCCTGAGAGTCAGGGTGACCCCGGGGCTTAGACTTCCCAGACAGAGAGAGCCTGGGGCAGCCTGGGAGATCACAGCAGGAAGGGGAGAGGGTAGTCAAGACCACACAGCCCCAAAACAGAATAGAGGACAGGTAGAGGGTAGGCTTAGGAGGTTGCAGTGGGTATTGTGGAAGGTAGGCACAGCTACAGACTCAAAGTCAGCTACTGTATATGTCCCACAGGCCTACTATTGAAGGCATTTATGGTGTTATATGGTGATAATTAATTGAACAGATAGGCTATCATTTATGATCTGGTTTCCAAGGCTGCAAATACTATTTGATCAAGAGTTGTTTATCTGGTCTTATCAACAGATCTGATAAACAGACAGTTTGTTGGAGACATATAAGTGTGTTGTCTTGACAAAAGATCTTGTGCTAAAAGCACAGATACAAATAAATGAATGCTAGCATCAGTGAAGCTTTACTTCCCTCAAGAACAGATTTCACAACTGAATCGAGGTCATCAAAACAGACCCATTTTTTATGTCACTGCTTTACCTCTGGAGTTGTATGGGCAGTGGGGTAACTCTAGACATCCTCGTGGTCTTTCAGGTCAAACTGACTTGATCAAGCTCTTTGTTATGAACTGATGCAAAATCTACAATTTACATAGAGCAATAAGTGAACACACAATAGTTTCAAGTTTCAAATCGCATTAGTTGTATTTACAGGATATACATGGTATACACTGTCCAACCAAATGCTTACCTGCAGGTTCCTTCTTGACAATGCAACAACAATAAGAAATAATATAATATAAAAATGTAAAATAAGAATATTTCATATACCTTTTGATAATAGGGTATGTATGTATCTCCCATTTTCTGCATAAGTTGTACTTTAAAGATGCTAAAGTACTGGTTGAAGTTAACATAAATAATATATAAATCAATATAACATCTTTATGTATGTAATCACTATCACCTATTTGCAGTGAATGAGGTCAGTGCTGGTCATTTGGTGCATGTCATATTTATTATTTCCTAATCCTGGAGGAAAGCAGCAAGGCCTCTGGTGTCTAAGGTAACAGATATTCCAGTCCTCCAGCATTATGAACGTGAAAGCATCAGCGCCTCTGCTGTGTGTGAGGAATTACATTACATGGGAATGAGCACACTGGGAAGCCTATCATTTCATTGAGATGATACTCTGATTAAACTCATTATACTGCTCTAATTGCAGGGGAGCAACTTTGGTTTTAGAAGTGGAGGGGACATTTAATTTTTTTTTTATATCTTTTTTTTTTTATCCAGTCAGATAAACACTCCAAACAGCCTTACAGACTGCTCGGAGTGGTCCGCATGGTCCTAAAGCACACTGTTGCCTCGTTTTGTATCACATTCCAATGATAAAACTGGGAAGAGGACATGTCCCCCCCCTCGTATAGTCAAACCTGTACCAGTAGAAAGAGAGGAAGATGAGCTAATATCATTAATATGATTCATATCAACATCACACATAACCAACTTCAGAGACACATCAAATATCAAAGAGAAAAGTTAAATAAACCCCTTTATACTTTAGCACTGCTGAATGATATGTTTGCATGACAAAAATATTACTGGAAAAGATGAATGGAGAAAAGTTGTATCTGTAAAAAAAACCCACCTGTTCTGATAAGGCAATAATCTGGTTACAAACTTGTAATAATTAACATGTCAGTATTAAGGCCATAGGTTCACAGTAGAAGGTCAGTTAAGGTCTTATAGAGCCAGTAGACCTACATTAACGTTATGGACACCAGCTTCTTTTGCAACCAATGCTCCTTATAGGACACATCACTGCACTCTATACTCCTCTGTAAACTGGTCATCTCTGTATACCCGTCGCAAGACCCACTGGTTAATGCTTATTTATAAAACCCTCTTAGGCCTCACTCCCCCCTATCTGAGATATCTACTGCAGCCCTCATCCTCTACATACAACACCCGTTCTGCCAGTCACATTCTGTTAAAGGTCCCCAAAGCACACACATCCCTGGGTCGCTCGTATTTTCAGTTTGCTGCAGCTAGCGACAGAGCTGCAACAAACACTCAAACTGGACAGTTTTTTCTCAATCTCTTCATTCAAAGACTCAATCATGGACACGCTTACTGACAGTTGTGGCTTCTTTGCGTGATGTATTGTTGTCTCTCCCTTCTTTCCCTCTATGCTGTTGTTTGTGCCCAATAATGTTTGTACCCTGTTTTGTGCTGCAACCATGTTGTTGTTATGTTGTGTTGCTACCATGCTGTGTTGTCATGTGTTACTGCCTTGCTATGTTGTTGTCTTAGGTTTCTCTTTATGTAGTGTTGTGTTGTCTCTCTTGTCGTTATGTGTTCTAACTGACTTGCCTAGTTAAATAAAGGTTAAAAAATAAAAAAAAAATACAAATTTGGTTTTAGAAGTGAGTTGGACATTTTTTTTAAATTATAAAAAAACTAACAATTATCCAGTCCGATCAACACTCCAAACAACCTTCAAGACTGCTCGGAGGCATCCGCAATAAATACAAAATGAATGGTAGACGTTGACAGCAGTTTATCAGCAGTACTAATTTTGTTAGCATTCCTATGTAATGTTTTCAAGGGTGGAGTAATAGTTCTAACTAATTGATTAGTCATGCTTTAGGAGTAGGAGGTATTTAGAATATGAAATAAATCACTTTCAGAGACAATCTACATGATTTTGGGCAACAAGTCCTCACATCTGATGTAATAATATAATTTTTACATTTTTAAAGAAAACAGATAAATAGTTATGTATAGCCATAACTACCTGTCTGGTATCATCTTAGTTCTGCTTGGTAGCGTGCTGATGCCATGTAAAATGGATAAATCCCATGTCACAACCCATCTGACTGCTATTTGGCCTTCAGGGAGAATGGTGTGATATGAGAACAGGGTGATCCTGGTGTGTCAATTATTTTGTCCCGAGCACACTGAAATACCTAAACTGATTACAAAGCTTGAGACACGGAAGGCCCGCTATTATTCAGTCAATCAATGCCAAAGAAATTATCTTTTGGAAATTACAGGGGGAAAATGTATGAGAGCCACAATGACAGATTTGAAGAGAGAGAAAAGGGCATTGCATGAAGCTGTGTAATTGTTCCTCAGCCACCAGGAGTTATGTTTCTCATATGACTCCTTTGAAGGCAAGTCCTTCTCTTCACTGAGTGAAGTTTAAACATGTAATGAACCCTTGTAATTATGATCATTAGCCATGCAAACTGAAAATGTAGTACCAATTTGAGGTTGGAAAGGGTACGTGAAAGACATCTAGCATTTGTCTTACAGAAGTGTCATAATTTAGCTTTCTGTAAATCATTGTCTTAATCCAGTTAATGGAGTGAGCCATTTAACTCTCGTTTTAACAAGCTTAATTGATGTTAAGGTTGTGTATTGGTCTCCATCTAGAGTGTAACCTTCAGGGGTATCATATCTGCCAGTTTGGTTCCAAAATACTTCAACTAAGGTTTAGGATGTCTCTCATTGTACTGTTTGCCAATAGAGATGGTATAGAGATTTATGGCATTTATGGCCCATTTGTCTTTGTAATCTCTTTACAATTCAAATACATGCAGGGGTGTGAGGAAGTCAAATGCCAACTCTGGCCAATCAGCGATTCCTTTGACCCTTTCACTGCCAGAGATAATTCAGAGTCATGGTTCCAGGGCTATAGTTCTCCAGAATCCCTCCCAAGTTGCGTTTTTTTCCTCAACCATCCTTTTATAACAAGAACGATGTGCTCAGCAGATTACCTGACTGAAGCCGGTGTGTGAGGTCATATGACCTACGGGTCATCGCCTGTCTCTCCTGAAGCCCATCTGCACACACTCTCACAGCTCTCAAGGAAGTGTTTGCTGATGAGAAGCAAAATCCCCAAACCACCTCCATTTCTCCCCTGTTGATACTGGCTCAGTGGGTCTGTGAAGGGAATGAGAGATCTGAATCCTGATACATGAGAGAGGGGGAGAAGAGCATGAAGAGAGTGTGGGGGGAACTGAGAGAGGAGATAGTGGGATAAAGGTGGGGGAAAGAGTTCTGGGTGAGAGAGAGGGTATTGTGTGGAGTGTTTAGGTTAAGACAATAAACAGGAGAGCGTGTAGAGCAGACAGTGCATTTCCTGGTGAGCTGATTCCAGCCTGGTTCCCACAGACTCCCACTGGAAACCTGCGGAGGGGAAAATATTTGGTTTGGCTGTCTTTAGGGATGGCAGAGCTACAGTCCAGGTTCAACTGCACACAGGATGGCAAGAGGAGTGGGCGAACATAGACAGAGACAAAGATATTGGCTTGGTACAAACACATGCAGACTTAGACACAGACAGACACAATAATAGACAGATACATGGACAAAGATACCGCAGCCATAGGAAAAAAACAAATAGATCTGACATTGTAATTCACATCGACGCTGCCTGGTGGGTGTGCCGGCGGCCATATTTGGTGAACCATTGGAATGTTTGATCAAATAACTCCATGACTGCAGCTTGGCCCAAATTTGACAGAAACCAACAAACACACGGCACTGCCAACCAGTCAGCAAAGCAGTTGCTATGAAACTGCAGCTGTGTGCCAGTGGTTTATGTCCAGTTTGAAACATGATAATGGGGGAAGAGAGGATGTGCTGAGGATTTTGAAATAGAGGATGGGTTTTTGTAATGGTATGGGTGGACCTCTGGAACTTCTAAAGAACACTAAAGAATATGGAAGGATGTCATTGCTGGAGACATATGTTCCACACCGTTATGTAAAGCAGTGCACAATTTTAAACCATATATTGGTGATATTTCATGGTGTGCTTCTGTTGTAGTTGGTTTACACTGCTGTATGTGTGTGTGTGTGAAACCACAAACACTTAGTCTTTTACTTGTCTTAAGCAATGTTGCCATTATTCTGTGAAATGAAATGCTTTAGGTTGATCACTGTGGATTTGACATGAAACTCCCTCAGAAAATGCCCTGTTAGCTTAACAAAAGATATGTCAGTTTTGGTCCCTTTTTGACCTTCCAAAATTGAATACCTATTGGTTAAACCAAAGATGTGGAGCAGATGTCCAGGTTAACAAAACTATCACGTGTGTATAATGACAGAATTGCTGATGGCTAGGAGGAGGAGGGGGGGGGACTGGTTTATAAAGCAGTTTTGAATTTCAAACAGTCAAAGCAGGTTTGTTTTCCATGTTTGACCTGTTAAATGCTTTCCTCATTTGAATAACTAAAATGGTCTTTCAGATGGAAATATCTATATTCACCAATTTTCCCTCATATCCAGTAAGACCCAGTTAAAATACATATGTCTCTCTTTATAAGTAACTACAGTAGCTGGACATGGTTTCCGATCTTTTTTAAATCAAATTCTTCATCTAATTTAGGGTTTAAACCACTGACAGAAACAGGGATGCTAAGCAATAGAATCCAATAAATAAAAATGTCCATTGACCACTGTCAATTTTTTATAGGGGAAAATTCAGTTGTTGCACTTACCAAACCTGCCTAGTTTGGATAGGGTTAAGTCACCAGTAGCCTACACTCTTAGAAGGTGCTATCTAGACCCTAAAATGGTTATTCGGCTATCCCTATAGCATAACCCTTTGGAGGACCTTTTTTGGTTCCAGGTAAAACCCTTTTGGATTCCATACAGAACCTTTTTTGGTTCTATGTAAAACCCTTTTCACAGAGGATTCTACCTGGAACCTAAAAGGGTTATCCTATGAGGACAGCCGAAGAACCATTTTGGAACCATTTTTCTGAGAGTGTAACATCAGAAACCAGGAGAGCTCTTATGATTAGGGGCAACAATAAGGCTACTTCGGACCGCTTAAACAACATAGTTCATCACAAACCGATGTTGATGTTCTCAGACCACTCGCAGATTTACAGTGTGTCAGTAGAGCCTGCTGAAATCTAACAACACCAGGGATTCAGAGAATGCAGTCTGCCAGCCGCTAAATAGACTTCCACTGTATTCCCTTTCAAACTGCTCGCTTTAGGAAGACCAGCGGCTCAAGTAACATAAAAGAACCAGTGTGTTTTAAGATGCAATTTAACAAACTTTATTAGAATGGGCTTCTGTGTTTGGAGCAAATATATGTATTTTTTCACCTTAATTGCTAACAACATTGGGAAATTGGGAGCTCAGCTCTGCAATGACCAAGATAACTTCAAAGCCAAGCCATTGTGATTTGTTACCAGTAGTCTGTCAGATTGACCTCTATAATTATCGAGAGAGCTACTGTAGGTAAATACTGAGCAATCAGGATTCCCCTCACACAAACACACAAACACACAAACACAAACACACACACACAAACACACACACACACACACACACACACACACACACACACACACACACACACACGCACACACACACGCACGCACGCACGCGCGCGCACGCACGCACGCACGCACACACGCACACGCACACGCACACGCACGCACGCACGCACGCACACACACACACGCACACGCACACGCACACACACACACACACCGTCCTCAACCCACCTTGCCCTCGCGCCATGTCTTCTTTCCCATATGATAACATCTCCCCACAGACAGGAATCGGCCAATCAGACACTCCGATCCAAACTGCCCCACTGTAACACTAGGAGATTAGGCCCGCTAAGAGCTTTTTCTCCCCAAAGCTTTCAGACAGACTGGAGACGCCACTCACAAAAAGGACCTGAAAATAGCAGAAGCCCTCCTTTTATTAGGTAAATTGGCAGAGCCACGGTTTCCAGTACAAAGTGTGCCCAGCTGGCTATGAAGTAGGCCCTCCTGAAACTAATGTGCACCTGAAACTGGCCCTCACAGTGAAACTGTCTGGTGATGGCTCAGCGTTTCCATCTCCAAAGGTTATTTCCAACCCCTTTTTACCAGTAAAACCAAGTGATATAACAATCTTACCTCCCAAAAAACAAACAACCCCCCCAAAAATACAAATCTAATGCATTTCTCATTTACTTGCTAGGGTCTGTCTGGGGTTTTCCTGTCTCAGTTGGCGTCTCAACTTAGGTCCTTCAAAAGGCTAGGGCCGGCTCTGACTGCATGTGTTGGTATCGATGTGGGTACACAGACCCGCGAGCCACTGCAGCCCCTCATGAGGAGTTCAGATTTTTTGTGGCCCCCACCCCCCATCAAAGTTGCCCATCCCTGGTCAAGAGAGACAGGTGCTCTGTAGCAACACTGTGAGAACAAACCCCACTATGAGTCTGTGTGTATCTATGGTTTGATCAGAAAGAACAAATATTGTGAAATAGGATATTTCCATTCCTGATTCCTATAGTCCTTTAGTGCCTCTCTACATATCATTAAAATGTGAAGCTGAAGTTCATTATTTTGAGAAATTTGGTTTGACGAGGTAGTCACCGCTGCTCTCTCTAGGCCTAAAGGCTGCACCCTCTTCTGTAATTGACTGCATTTACAAATGGCTGACTGTGTGAGATCCCTAAGCCTCTGATGTCATCCTGGCCTCCCATAAAACAAAGAGAACGGTAAACTATAAATGTATCCTCACAGCCCTATGCCTAGACAAGACCAATTACAGTCACTAAACTTAGTTCTTCAGTTAATTATAGGTGACCGGCATTTATACTTAGTTCTATAAGTGATGTTTTTATACCTTGGCTATTAATGTTTGAATTCTGTATCCAAACTTTGCATATTCTTGGGAAAAATGTCAGACAGACCAATATGTCTGGAGTTTTCTTATTCCTGGACTTTGGTTTAATTAAAGCATAGTATAGCCTACTACTACTGCTTTAGCTTTGCCAGTCAGTCTTTAAATAAAACTGTCCTCCTTTTTGGCATCCTCAGTTTTGGCATTTATTTAGATCATCCTGTCTTCCCTAGTTCCAAACAACGCACGCCTGTGTTATACTTTAGTAGCAATATGCCTCGTCAAAGAAGCCACACGTGGAACAAAGCTGAGCAAAGTTTGCTAGCGACAGGCATTTAGCTATCATAACTCATTTACAGACAGAGTACCCCTGGAGAAAGTCATATTTCAGTCAAAATGGTATTATTGCTGAAAAGCCTACCTATGCTGGTAACATTGCTATCTGAAAATTATCTAATTGGAGAGATTATGTTTATAAAACCCGTTTTATTCCTCATTGTGTTTTGTATGACTTCCTGTCAAAATATAACACTTTGTGTTGTGAATGGATTCATGAGGACCATGTCCAGATTTATAAAACAGAATTGTTGAATGAAAGTGATTGCTATGGCAGTCAAATATTCCTCAAGGTCTTTGCATGTCACATGTATGCCAGGCGTATCCGTGAGGGAGCCCAATTTCATAGCCTTTGCTTGCTCAACAGCGGCAAACAGCACCTGGCAATGAGAGTGCACCGCTGGACAGTGGTATGGCTCTACCTTTCCTCCCCTGACCTTCGACCCCTGAGCTCTCTCTCTCCCAGCTCTGCACCTTGAGCAGCGTCAGCCGCTGCCTTCCAGTCCTATTCCCCCTAACATAAAAAACAGTCCAGCCCAGGGAAGGCAGAGTGACACCAGCAGCCTTGCCGTTTCCCCTGTATTGAGAACACCATCTCTCCCTACAGGCATCCCCTGGGCCTGGGCTCTACACACGTGCATGCACACGCATACACACACACACACACACACACACACACACACACACACACACACACACACACACACACACACACACACACACACACACACACACACACACACACTCTACACCCAGCTCTGCACCTTGAGCAGCGTCAGCCGCTGCCTTCCAGTCCTATTCCCCCTAACATAAAAAACAGTCCAGCCCAGGGAAGGCAGAGTATGTTAAAACAGGATATCTGTGATCAGCCGATAGGGACTCATCTGACAGAGTGAAAGTGAAAGAGAGGGATAGCCACTGATGCTAGAACAGCGGGCACTGCAATGTACAGCACTGTACATGGACTTTCTGTTACACAGAAACACATTACACATTGGCCCTAGATTGGCCCCACATTACACATTGGCCCCACATTACACATTGGCCCTAGAACAGTTATACAGTTCCAGGATCTTAATTTGACCAGTTTCTCACAGCAGGAAAAACTCCTGCAGCAACAGGAAATGTAAATTATTTTGTGGATCATAATTAATTTACATTTTTGTGATACATTTTTAGTTAGGGCAAATCAAGTCTGTAATTTTAAAGTGGAAATTACAAACTTTAGAACCCTGTGACAACATGGCTGATCAAATTAAGATCCTACACCTGCGCGTACTGCTGGATTATCAGAGGCCAGAGTGCCAATGCTAGCCCCCAGGCTAAGCTAATGGGACAGCTTTATGGTTCTTAGTGTAAATCATAGGTGCTCATCACTTTGCAGGCAGGCCTGAGGTACTGAGTGATTTTACTGCCCTGCCCTGTTAAATCATCATCCAAGCCTTGTATTGCATGAACGAGGAACAGGTATCCAAATCAAATCCACATGAGCCGCATGCACGTGGGCATGTGATGGCGAAAAGAAAATGCGGTCCAGCAAATTAATTACCACCAGGAAACGTATAGTGCATATTTTCTCGCTTGGCTCATATGTTGAGGATCTCAGGCCTTAATGAAAAAATGTGCATGTTTTGCTGTTGCCAGGGAGAGCCAGACCCAAACAGGGGAAAAGAGATTTGACACACAGTCCATTTCTCTAGCTCACATTTTTGCAACAACAGCGGCGCCCACACAATTCCCAATCCTTCGAGAGCCCAGGCATGGCGAGAAGAAGATTTCCAGCAGAACCAGGGTATTTTCCAATCGCTCTACCTCTATTAGATTGGTTGTAAATAATTGTTGATCTTGATATGGCGCAACAGCCCTGACAGGCTTAAATGTCAGAGTGACTGCATGCCAAACCACAGCAAATAGCAATAAATACATAAAGTGGGGAGAGGGATTCTTGTTTGGGGGACGTCAGTGCTGTCCTAGGCCCAACAAGCTCTCACAGTCTTATATCAGAATTAGTCGTTCATACATGTTTCTCAAACTTCAAATTTCGAAGTGGTTTAAGGTTCCGATTATGCATCAACTCCACATTTTTAAGGTTATGGTTAAGTTTAACCATTAACTCTGCATTGTTAAGGTTAGGCATTAACTCTGAATGGTTATGGCATTAACTCTGAATGGTTATGTTATGGTTTGGGATAGGCTTAAAACAAAAATATCAAAAACAACTTTCTATCACTTGATTCGAACGTGCAAACTTTTCTTTTCAACCAGAGGCAGATGCTTATGCCCATCCGCCATCCCATCCACAACGCCCTATCAAAACCCAAACCTACTTGAAGGTAACAATGCTCACTGTTGCCCCTAGTGGCCGGCTTCCACGTCATCTCCCAACGTCCTCAGACATGGATGGACGTCAGATACTGACTTGTATCAGGTGCGACCTGCCTGCCTTAGCCGCAGTGTTGTTAGGGTGAATTAGGATGCTGGGTGGAGCTAGGCTGGGCTGGGCTAGGATGGGCTGAGCTGGGCTGGGCTGGGCTGCCCAGAGAGGAACGCATCAGACTGAGGTCACCATACACACTATAGCCAGCTGACTGGAACTCCCCTTTGCTTTTATGCAGGCAGCTTGACCAGTGTGCATATCACAGGCAGCCGGTGGCACCTTAATTGGGGTGGACGGGCTCATAGTAATGGCTGTGTCACGACTCCCGCCGAAGTCGACCCCTTTCCTTGTTCGGGCGGCGTTCGGCAGTCGATGTCACCGGCTTACTAGTTGCCACCGATCGATGTTTCACTGTTTGTTTGGTTTTGTCTTTATTGTGTACACCTGTTTTGAGTTTCCCTAATTATGTTCATTATTTAAACCTCTGCATTTCCTGTTTGTCTTGTCGGTGATTGTTTGTCTGTTTTGTGTAGTTGGAGGTGTTTCTCCAAACAATGTATTTTGATGAGAAGATGGATTGATAAATTTTAGTAAACACGTTTTGTTTACCTTCATCCCTGTGTCCTGCGCCTGACTCCTCCACTTCTCTAAGAAAATCCATTACAGGCTGGAACGGAGTAAATGAAAAGGTATCAACATGGAAACCATGTGTTTAATGCCATTTCATTCACTCCATTCCAGCCATTATTATCAGCCATCCTCCCCTCAGCAGCCCCCTGTGGTGCATATGTATGTTTGCATGTGTGCGTGAATGTGCATACAGTGCCTTCAGAAAGTATTCAGATCCCTTGATTTTGTTACGTTACAGCCTTATTCTAAAATTGATTAAATAAAACAATTTCCTCATCAATCTACACACAATACCCCATAATGACCAAGCAAAAACCGGCATTTAGAATTTTAGCAAATTTGTTAAAAACAAAAACAGAAATAGCTTATTTACTTAAGTATTCAGACTCTTTGCTAAGAGACTCGAAATTGAGCTCAGGTGCTTCCTGTTTCCATTGATCCTCCTTGACATGTTTCTACAACTTGATTAGAGTCCACCTGTGGTAAATTCAATTGATTGGACATGATTTGGAAAGGCACATACCTGTTTATATAAGATCCCACAGTTGACAGTGCACGTCAGAGCAAAAACCAAGCCATGAGGTTGAACAAATTTTCCGTAGAGCTCCAAGACAGGATTGTGTCAAGGCACAGATCTGGGGAAATGTACCAAAACATTTCTGCATCATGAAGATCCCCAAGAACACAGTGGCCTCCATCATTCTTAAATTGAAGAAGTTTGGAACCACCAAGACTCTTCCTAGAGCTGGCAGCCCGGCCAAACTGAGCAATCGGGGGAGAAGGGTCTTGGTCAGGGAGGTGACCAAGAAACCGATGGTCACTCTGACGGTGCTCTAGAGTTCCTCTGTGGAGATGGGTGAACCTTCCAGAAGGACAACCATCTCTGCAGGACTCCACCAATCAGGTCTTTATGGTAGAGTGGCCAGACGGAAGCCACTCCTCAGTAAAAGGCACATGACAGCACGCTACTCTTTGGCCTGAATGCCAAGCGTCACGTCTGAAGGAAACCTGGCACCATCCCTACGGTGAAGCATTGTGGGGGCAGCATCATGCTGTGGGGATGTTTTTCAGCGGCAGGGACTGGGAGACTAGTCAGGATCGAGGCAAAGATGAACGGAGCAAAGTACAGAAAGATCCTTGATGAAAACCTGCTCCAGAGCGTTCAGGACCTCATACTGAGGCGAAGGTTCACCTTCCAACAGGACAACGATCCTAAGCACACAGCCAAGACAATGCAGGAGTTGCTTCAGGACAAGTCTCTGAATGTCCTTGAGTGGCCCAGCCAGAGACTTGAACCCGATCAAACATCTCTGGAGACCTGAAAATAGCTGTGAAGTAACGCTCCCCATCCAACCTGACAGAGCTTGAGAGGATCTGCAGAGAAGAATGGGAGAAACTCCCCAAATACAGGTGAGCCAAGCTTGTAGCGTCATACCCAAGAAGACTCGAGGCTGCAAAGGTGCTTCAACAAAGTACTGTGTAAATGGTCTGAATACTTACGTAAATGTAATATATAAAAAAAATGTTTTATATAAATTAGCAAAAACATTTTTTTTTATTGTCTTTGTCATTATGGGGTATTGTGTGTAGATTAATGATTGGAAAAAATGATTTAATCAATTTTAGAATAAGGCTGTTTAGAATAATAACGTAACAAAATGTGAAAAAAGTCAAGGGGTCTGAATACTTTCCGAAGGCACTGTATGTATGTATCTGTACACGTGTGCATAAGTGTGTGTGCATTACATGTGCACGCGTGTGTTGACCACAGCAAATGGACTGGGGTCCTCTCTGAACTCTCCACTAACCACACTCTTGGTTGTTATTGGAGAGTAGTGTGGGCTTATGGAGAATCCCCCTCTCCACACACACTCTCTGGTCCCTCCCGTCCCTTAGGTTGGTGTGCAGCTGAGAGCGTGACATTGATCCTGTCCAGTGGGGTTTCCCAGCATGGTGTAACACCCTAATCAGTCCCACATGGATCTGTGTTCTGGCAGGGGCTCCATGGCATCCTGATCATATTGGCAGCACTCTTCTTTCTCTCCCACCATCTCTCTCTCTCTCTCTCTCTCTCTCTCTCTCTCTCTCTCTCTCGCTCTCTCTCTTTCTCTCTTTGTTTTTCTCTAACTCTACCTTTTCTCCCTTTTCTCTGCCCTTTCTTTCTCCCTCTCTTCCCATTTCTCTCCTCCCCTCTCTCACCTCCTACCCCCTCTCTTCTGTTGTTGAAGAAGAGGGCCATAATGTCTGCCATACACACACACACATACACACATACATGCAGGCACATCTGAATGTAACACACACACACCGGTGGTGGGGATTTTCTATCATCTCTTTTGGGCCCTAATATGAAGGCATTCCCTTTGATTCATCGGTAGAAGCAGCCCCTGGGCCAACTGTGGATGAGAGGAGAAAACCCATCCAAAAGCCACATATGGAATATCACTGACTCTAAATGGACCTGATTATAGCTGCATCTTTAATCATAAGGCACAGTTTCATTTTATCCCTAGACTTTTAGTGCATCATTTGCCTTCCTTTGGGATGATTGGGAGATCATGTTGCAGCCTGTGTCATGAGAGGATGCTTTCTCACTGTGCCTTCATCCTCAAGTCACTTAGAATGTGACTATGATTACTGTTTTACCGATACAGATCCCTCCATTCCAAGACACACGCATGCAGGCACAGACTCAAACCACCTCCAGGTGTTCAACAAAACCTCAATATCCACTATTTGGCTCAGTGTCCAGAGATACTGCAGTCGAAGGGGCCGTAATTTTTATTATTAAACTGCTTGTGAATCCGCTAAGGCCTTCAGACACAGCTCTGTGTGTGCTAGCTAACTTCTTCCAAGAGTACAATAGTCAGCTCTGCTAAAGGGATCTCTTTAGTCTTTGCTTCATAGCAGGAATGCATTGTTCCTATGGGGCTCAGGAGAGTAGTGGAGAGGTAATGGGCATATTTTGGGAACATTTTCATAAAGCACTTGGCCAGGTCTGATTCATGCTCGGATGGATTGTTTGGCTAAAATGACGATGAATGAAAAACAGAGGGACTTGGCACCAAGCGCCACCCTGGAACCCCTTTTCATTAGTAGTAGCATGGGGATAGCTCTTTAATGCTATGACAAATCGCTAGACAATCAGTGTAATAACAGACTGTGCTGTAGAAGGACTGTACTATCAAGGTCAGTAATGTGATTGTGTGTAATGAAATTAATGCTATTGCATACTCTGCATTTGCAATCAAACTAGCTTACATTGTACAGGTGCAAGATCTTAATTTAAACTAGTTTGCTACAGAAGGAAAATAATCCTGCAGCAACAGGAAATGTGAATTATTATGTGGATTATAATTAATGGACATTTTTTGTAGGGGTTGATACAATTTTAAAAATCAAAATTACAAACTTCAGAAGTCTTTTTAAACCTCAAATGCACTACACGTTTCAAATTTCCTGCATTGTTTGGGAAACTTGCTGTCCTAATGTCATTTCTGTAATCCCTCCTGACCAATTACAGACTGCCTATTCTGCTTTGGTAAGGGGAACACTGGATGCTTTCCTCTGGAGGCAGCTAGCAGCCAATTACAAGCTTAAGACGCTAATAAGCACCTTGGCTCTTGCTCTAACTATTTGTGCACTAAGGGTGATTACCAGTCATAATGTTATTGTCCCAACAAACAACAGCATGCTAGGTCTATGGAGTGTAAAGTTCATACTTTATACTCTCCAGTTGAGCTGAGGTTCTCACAGACCAGAAAAAGACATGGCCTAATAGACCTGTATAGTATTGGTGAATGTCTGACTTGGGTCTCAGGAGATCTGTTTTCCAGTTTATTGGACGTATTCCCCTGAAAACGATTGTTTGCTTTCAGACCCTCAGTTTATTTTCATAAGAAAGGAGAACATTTGGACAGTATTGCTGCCATGTGTTCATTCACTGTGTGTGGGTTGGATCTCCTGAGGTACATCAGGGATATCTTCCATCTCCAGTTGTATTTTTCTCCGCTGGTTGACCCTTGAACCTTATTATCTTACGTTATCAGGTGCTCGTTATCAGATAGCTCATCAGTGGTATCTCAGGTGCTGATGCACACCAGAGCTATTCCAGGCGATCCCATCGTTTGGGAAAAGTGATTTCCTGACTCTTGCCAAGCCCCAGGTTTCCATAGTTTGCGGCAAGGCGAGTATGTGTGATTGATACAGCTGTTGACAGGGTGTTTGTGATGCAGTAAATCTAAATTTCCCATACTCTGAGTTATTCTGGCACACTGCTCTGTAACACTGAGCACACGGCCAAAAAGGAGGGTTTTTTACTTTTTCTCTGGAGTTTCGTGGAATTCTTGGACGACAGAAGTGACTTTGACCTGCTGGTGATTTATTGGAGAAGCGGCCATTTGGCACATGGCTGTGGACCTCCCACCAAACCACCTCCACACCTTCTAGCCCACATCCTTATCAGCCACCAGAGGACATGCATCCAGCACACAAACATCCCCCTGCTCTGCTCACCCTCCTTACTCCCTCTACTATCTGTGGCTCTTTACGGTCGTCTTCCAAGTAGAAACTACTTTTTTTGCTAACTCAACAAGCCTTACTTATATGACCTGTTAATCATCTTCAGCTATATGTATAGCACTATGAACTGTTCTTCTAATTAAAAAGCCTATTACCGATTTAAATGTATCTAGGCGTATATTTTTGCTTTCTCCTCAACAGTACATCCCATTCCTTCACTAATAAACATGGGGGAGACACAGATTGAGGATGGAACTCCATCAGTTGTGCAGTTTACTGCTTAACAAACATGAGACAATCTTTACATGTAGCTTGTTTGACGTTCAAACAGTGATGTAGGTGTGGTGCCCTTGCTGCCAGTGCTTTAGCCAGCATTGCCGCTACTAAAATACGTGTTTATGGTGACAGGCGCCTCTGTTTCTCCCCAGACGGCTGTCGTGTCAAGAGGGAGGTGGACTCCGGCTTCAGAGGACAGAATGGGGAATGGGCATGATCACATCGAACAATGAATATTTCCCAGCTGAGCTGTCCTCTGTGCTCACGCAGCAGACACGCCTCATTCGCCTCCTGGTAAGAGCCTGGATCCCTCAGCCAAGTGCAGGACAGGGATGCCAAATGTGTGTGTGTGTGTGTGTGTGTGTGTGTGTGTGTGTGTGTGTGTGTGTGTGTGTGTGTGTGTGTGTGTGTGTGTGTGTGTGTGTGTGTGTGTGTGTGTGTGTGTGTGTGTGTGTGTGAGTAGCAGGGATCCAAATATTTCATTCTCATGCTCATTTTAATAAATTGTTGTAGCGTTTGCAAGATACATTCCCATTTGTGTTTTTATTTTAAAAAGACAACTATAAACATAGTTGCTAGACACTTTGTCCTGTTATTTCAACATATTTGACTTGTCTCTCTACTCTCCTTTATGTTGCTGATCCAATCCAGGCCAACAACTACAATGTGTTTTCTTCTTCATTAGAATCAACTCTTTACAACTGTGCCAACATAAGCCACTCAGTAGACACAAAGTTTAAAATTAATTGTCTGGAGAAACCATAGCAACTTCTGAGTCACAGCCTGTCTCTGAAGTCCGTCATGTACGGAATATTACATCTCTTCAGACGGACCAGACCAGTCAGGTCAGGCTTGTTCTTCAAAGCTATTAATCATACTGTCCGTCTCCTTTCATTTCACATAACCCTGAGACTTTCTATGATTGCCAGACATGCGATTTAGCTGATGATGCCTCTGCCTGCAGGTAAATGTGTAGTCATTTTTAAGGAATTAAGTACATATTCATTAATTAAGCCCTTATAACATTTCATCTGCTTTTGATGTTGTTATGAAATATGACAATGATATAGAACACATAGGTAGACAGGATCAGATATAATGATTCAATTCCAATTAAATAGGATCTCTGTGTGTTAGATGTTGTCATTATGTATCATTATACATAAAGCTGGTAACTCTTTACCCCAAGGGCCCAGCACATAACTTCTAAATCTAAATGTCATATCACACTGATATCACAGGCAGTAATCACATATTATTTTATTATGTGCAATAAATTGACTATGTGGGCTTTGTGTTATTATATCTATCAGATGCAGGGTGTGCAAGGTGTGAAATCCACCTGAGTGAAAGTGACAAGTAGCACAGAGGTGTGATAAACACAGAATGATGATGGATATCATTAGTGCTGTTTAATTCATCCATCACATTAGAGTATTGACAGGCCATTATGGACTGATTTATTGGATCATAATGACCCTTGGGAAGCTAGATGCCCATTGTCCCCTATAAACTAACAATATGCAATAACCTAGTTTTTAAAAGGTTTTTATAAAAACATACCTAATATAGCCATGTGAGAAATAAGTGCCATGTGTTGACTCATTCCCTGTCTGTCTGTCTGTCTGTCTGTCTGTCTGTCTGTCTGTCTGTCTGTCTGTCTGTCTGTCTGTCTGTCTGTCTGTCTGTCTGTCTGTCTGTCTGTCTGTCTGTCTGTCTGTCTGTCTGTCTGTCTGTCTGTCTGTCAAGGAGTTTGTGCAATATGAGTAATTACACCCTGAATCTTTTCTCTATTATATCTCAGATTTTCACACAGGAGTCTGGACCAACCACATTGTCTTAACCCTCATTGGTGTGTTGTGTGTTGGCTGTGTTCTCAGCAGGACAGGATTTAGGAGACATCCTCTCACTACTGCTCACCTGGAGGACACACACACACCAGCACTACCATCTCCACCACATTCTCGTACACTCTCCTCAATCCCTCATTAGGTAGTCTATTGTACCGGCTGCCACAGGGGTCTTGGGGTCCTGTTTAGGAGCCTTTCAGGTGCACTGGTCCCTGTTCCCCTAATGAGGCCGTGAGAGACGGGAGACAGGAGGCCGTCAATAACTTCCTGGGGGATCCCCACAGTGTACCTGTCTCAGGTGTTTGTTTGAGGCTAAACAAACACAACCATTGTTTGGCCTGGAATGTTTATCGGGGGAATCAAAGCCATGCTACAGCTGCCTGAATGACAATGACGGACCAACCAGGGGACTGCACCAATTCACATACATTCACTCACAGAGAGAGAAGAACTCACACAGTCTATGGTGGTATTATAGCAAGCAGGTCTGGGTTTAGTTAATAAGGACTGGGATGCAATCAAAGCTGCAGCGCTCATACAGATGTATGACCAGACAGATTGAGTAGTGGTCAAAATGGACTAGATTACAGGATTTATATGTAAAGGACCCTGATTTCAAATTGATGATAAAAACATGACATAGTAATGGCTCAAAACTAATAATCTAACAATTTATGATATAATAAATCTATCATATGATAAAATCTATACGTTTATAAAAGAGTCCTGAATCAGTTGGAATTCATCCCTGTGTCAGAAAGCTATTTCACAATCTTGTTTAAAAGCATGTTGATTTGGGTTGCGGTCAATCTTTATTACTGTATTTACCCCCATCATGTTCTCATCACCAGGGTCATTCTGTATATTGACTTACTCACTTTTCTATTAGACTGTAATATTTGTTATGATTGGTATCTTTGCAAATCATTTTGCTGAAGTCTTACCCTCTAGGGACAGACAGAGGGAGGGAGGAATGGAGCAAATTCCTCTGACACAAAGTTTAGATTGGGGAAATTCTTAGAATCATGTTATAGTAATCAAAAAAAGAATACATCTTTGTGAAAGTCCCTGGCAGGACATTGTCTAACAGAGATGAATAGTTATTATATTACAGAGGAAAACAGAGGAGATTCAACAGCAGAGGCCAACTCTCTGAGTCCAGTCTGTGATTCAGTCTGTACTGCAGTGCTGGACCTGTGCAGTGCCATACTACCTTTAGTACTTGCTATAGTGTATTGTCGACACAGGGAGTCAGGAAGCAGGTGCAGTTAGTGAGTTTAATAATAATGAAGGTAGAACGATATAAAAACAAGAGAAACGTCAGACAAGGAAACATAATCAATACTGCCTGAAGAGTGATGCTAGGGAGTGCTAGATAGAGGGAGTAATCAGGGGAGTGATGGAGTCCAGGAGGAGGAAGGCCCCGAGGGCGAGGAGCGGGCCGGTCCAGACAGCAAAGGAGGAACTCTAGGATGATCTTGGGATCTAGAATGTCGGCCACCGGAACACAGTACCGCCCTTCTGGACCGTACCCCTCCCAATACACCAGGTATTGGAGCCGACCACCACGACGTCGGGAGTCCAGGAGTGACGGAATCAGCCAGGGGACCAGGAACCACCACCCTGAGGAGGGAAACATGAAACGATGGTGAGATCCGGTAGTTAGTGGGGAGTTGTTGACCCTCCAGAGGACCTTGAATGGCCCCACAAACCGGGGACTCAGCTTCTTACAGGGCAGTCGGAGAGGGAGGTTCCTGGTGGAGAGCCAGACGTGATCACCAGGATGGAACACGCAAGCCTCACTGCAGTGGCGATCCGCCTGCTCTTTCTGATGGCGGACGGCGAGCTGGCGTCTCATATGGGCATTGTTTCATACCTTCGCGCGCCTGAACCACTCGTCCACCACAGGATCTTCAGTTTCCATGGAGCCAGGGCTGGCTGATAACCAAGAACACACTGGAAGGGAGTCAACCCGGTGGAGGACTGTTGCAATGAATTCTTGGCATATTCAGCCCAAGAAAGGAATTGGGCCCACTCCCCCTGCTGGTCCTGGCAGTGACTCCTCAGGAACCTCCCCAGCTCCTGGTTCATCCCCTCCACCTGCCCGTTAGGTTGAGGCCGGTACCCGGAAGTGAGGCTGACTGTGACCCCCACCTTCTCCATGAAAGCCTTCCATACACGTGATGTGAATTGAGGGCCACGATCGGAGATGATATCCTCCGGAAGGCCATAGTGCCAGAAGTCCTGCTGGAACAGTGCCTCAGAAACCTGAAGAGTGGTAGGGAGACCAGAGAGAGGGATGAAACGGCATGATTTTGAGAATCTGTCCACAATCACCAAAATGGTGGTGAAACCATTAGAAGAGTTCAGTGACGAAATCAATGGACAAATGAGACCAGGGATGCTGAGACACAGGAAGGGGAAGGAGTTTAACTGCTGGAGCGTGCCGGGGAGATTTAGATTGAGTACATACTGAACATGAGTTGACATAGTGTTCAGCGTCCTGCTCCAAAATGGGCCACCAGTATTTCTCAGAAAGGGATTGAGTGGTGCAGGTGATTCCTGCGTGTCCAGCGGTGAGGAATGTGAGTGCCCAGGTCAGCAACCGATCTCTGACCCCCATGTGGACGTTGATGCGCTCCGGAGGGCAGGTGGCAGGAGCAGGTCCGCTCTCCAGAGTCTGGCGGATGTCCACTTCTACGTCCCAAAACACGGGGCCAACGATACGGGAGGAGCGATTGATGGGCTGGCGGACACTCGCAGGGCCCTCCACCGACGTGGAACCACAGGGTGCGGGAAAGCAGGTTCTCAGACATCCTCCTCTCTTACCAGGAGATGGTGGCATTATGGAGTTGGAGCCACGGAAGGCCAAGAATGACTTTGTGCACAGGTGCAGAGGTGATGAGGAAGGGAAGGCTTTGCTGGTGCTTGGGTCCCACACTGAGGGTGAGTGGACCTGTGACGTGCGTAATTGTGCCGGATCCCAATGGTCGCATATCCAACGCTTGGACCGGAAACGGAGAGGAGAGTGGGCAGGAGGTGATGTGCAGGGAGGAGGCTGGGCCAGAATCCACTAGAGCTGTAGAAACAATAGCCAGCTAGTGAAATCGATCCTAAAAATGGTTTGGCGGAAAGTGATGATGATGAATTGCTCACGCCTAATCCAGGAGACGGGTGATCACGGGGCCGTCCCTCTGCTCTTGTGGATTACGCACGCCTAACCCAGGAGACGGATGATCAATACTTCAGAAAGTATTCATGCCCCTTGAGTTATTCCACATTGTGTTGTATTACAGCCTGAATGTAAAATTGATTAAATATATATTATTTTCTCACCCATGTACATGTAATACCCCATATTCACAAAGTGAAAACATGTTTTTAGAAATGTTTGAACATTTATTGAACATGGAACACAGAAATATCTAATTTATATAAGTATTCACACCCCTGAGTCAATACTTTGTAGAAGCACCTTTGGCAGCAATTACAGCTGTGAGTGTACAGTGTGGTTAGATTAACGAGAGTCTTGTCTTTAAAATGCTGTAAAATAGTCATATGTTTGAGAAATTGAAGTAATAGCATTTCTAAGGTATTTGAATAACGCGCCACAGGATTCCACTGGCTGTTACGTAGGTGGGACGATTTCGTCCTGCCGGCCCGAGAGAGGTTAATCTAACCACACTGTCCGATTTCAAAAAGGCTTTACAACGAAAGCAAAACATTAGATTATGTCAGCAGAGTACCCAGCCAGAAATAATCAGACACCCATTTTTCAAGCTAGCATATAATGTCACATAAACCCAAACCACAGCTAAATGCAGCACTAACCTTTGATGATCTTCATCAGATGACAATCTTAGGACATTATGTTATACAATACATGCATGTCTGTTCAATCAAGTTCATATTTATATAAAAAAACAGCTTTTTACATTAGCAGGTGACTAGCATGTGACTAGCATTCCCACCGAACACTTCCGGTGAATTTACTAAATTACTCACGATAAACGTTCACAAAAAACATAACAATTATTTTAAGAATTATAGATACAGAACTCCTCTATGCACTCGATAGGTCCGATTTTAAAATAGATTTTCGGTGAAAGCATATTTTGCAATATTCTAAGTAGATAGCCCGGCATCACAGGGCTAGCTATTTAGACACCCAGCAAGTTTAGCATTCACCAAAGTCAGATTTACTATAAGAAAAATGTTATTACCTTTGCTGTCTTCGTCAGAATGCACTCCCAGGACTTCTACTTCAATAACAAATGTTGGTTTGGTCCCAAATAATCCATTATTATATCCAAATAGCGGCGTTTTGTTTGTGCGTTCAAGACACTATCCGAAAGGGTAAATAAGGGTTACGAGCACGGCGCATTTCGTGACAAAAAAATTCTAAATATTCCATTACCGTACTTCGAAGCATGTCAACCGCTGTTTAAAATCAATTTTTATGCCATTTTCTCGTAAAAAAGCGATAATATTCCGACCGGCAAAGCCTGTTTACATTCAACGAGAGAGAAAGTAGAAGCATGGGATCCCCTCGTGCACGAGCCTTAGTCTGACGGCCCTCTGGTCGGCCACTTTCCAAACACGCTAATGTGTTTCAGCCTGGGGCTGCCTCGATATCATTCAGCTTTTTCCCGGGTTCTGAGAGCCTATGGGAGCCGTAGGAAGTGTCATGTTACAGCAAAGATCCTCAGTCTTCAATAAAAAGAGCCAAGATGAACAAGAACTTGTCAGACAGGTCACTTCCTGTATGGAATCTTCTCAGGTTTTTGCCTGCCATATGAGTTCTGTTATACTCACAGACACCATTCAAACAGTTTTAGAAACTTTAGGGTGTTTTCTATCCAAAGCCAATAATTATATGCATATTCTAGTTACTGGGCAGGAGTAGTAACCAGATTAAATCGGGTATGTTTTTTATCCGGCCGTGTAAATACTGCCCCCTAGCCCTAACAGGTTAAACTCATCCCCTTCCTCTTCAGAGCATGGCGGGGAGGAAGAGGAACCTGCAGATCAGTAGGTCACATCTAAGTGCATCGAGGTATGTGGAGAAGGAATGAGCGCGAGAGCATGCTCCAAGATATGCTTTGTTAATGTGTTACCCAAAGGACGTCATGAAGAATCCAAAAGGATGTACGCTATACTGGATGAAAAAAGCAATCAGTCTCTAGCAAGATTAGAGTTCTTCGACATCTTCAAGGTCAAAGGTAGTTCATCATACACACTCAAAACGTGTGCAGGACTCACAGAGACAGCTGGCAGGAGAGCCCATGGTTACGTTGTGGAGTCAGTCGATGAGAAGATGAGTCTCTGCCTTCCCATACTCATCGAATGTAACCAAGTCCCTAACAACCATTGAGAAATTCCCACTTCAAACGCAGCTCGCCACCACAGTCACCTGAGACGCATCACAGACAAGATCCCACCTCTGGATCCTGATGCAGATATACTTATCCTCTTAGGTAGAGATGTCTTGAGAGTACATAAAGTCAGGAACCAAATCAACAGTCCAGACGATGCTCCATTCGCCCAGAAGCTAGACCTAGGTTGGGTTGTCGTTGGGGACGTGTGTCTCAGCGGTGGCTACAAACCATCTCAGGTGAGCTTGTTCAAGACATCCATCTTGGAAAATGGTCATCTATTTCACCTACCTCAGCCCATGCAATAGTCAGGTTATGGTGAAAGAGAAGCTCAGTTACAGGGCACAGCAGCAGATCCTCGACAAGCCAAACCTGCAAGACAACTCACTGACACTTACCGGAGAGAACCTGGGTCAGTCAATCTTCTGTCGCACCACTAGCAATCACAAACTTGCACCTTTGTTGTTCATGATTCCTTCAGATCATGAACAACAAGGTCTGCCAAGACAGCTCCAACAGCTGGGTCGCGCCCTTGCCCTTCCAGACACCCAGACGATGGCTGCCTAACAATAGGGAGTACGCTTACAGTTGTCTTACCTCACTCTGTCGTACTCTAGCAAAACGGCCTCAGATGATGGAGCCCTTCCTAGAGTTCATGCAGAAAATGCTCATCAACGACCACGCAGAGGTAGCGCCACCACTTCAGGAAGGTCAAGAATGCTGGTACCTCCCTTCGTTTGAAGTCTATCACCCTAAAAAGCCAGACCAGAGTCATGTGGTGTTTGACTCAAGTGCACTATTATAAGGAGTTTCCCTCAATGATGTACTCCTTACAGGCCCTGATCTCAACAACAGCCTGCTGGGGGTATTCATGAGGTTCAGGAAACGGGGGACCAGTACGGAAAAAAAATGTATGAAATGTATGCATTCACTACTGTAAGTCGCTATGGATATCCAGCACATGTTCCATTGCTTCGTGGTGAGAGAGGATCACAGAGACTTCCTCCGCTTCCTGTGGTATCGCATCAATGACCCCAGCAGTGACATTGTGGACTATAGAATGCGTGTCCACATCTTCAGCAATAGCCCGTCCCCTGCTGTCGCCATACACGGCCTAAGGAGGATGACTTTTGCAGCGATGTCAGAAGGTTCGTCGAACGTAAGTTCTATGTCGATGACGCACTGAAGTAATTCGCTACCGAAACAGAAGCCATCAGTGTCCTCAGTCGAGCACAGGAAATGCTTGCGTTATCCAACCTCAGGCTACACAAAATTGCCTCCAACAGTCCAGTGGTGATGGATGCGTTTCCCCCTGACGACCGGGCCAAGGACATTAAGGATCTAAACCTCTTCACTGATGATCTCCCCCTACAGCACAGTCTAGGAGTGTCTTGGAACATCACAGCAGACACATTCACATTCCAAGACATAGACAAGAAGCCATTCACATGCAGGGGAGTGCTCTCTACGGTCAATTGCCTATATGATCCACTTGGCTTCCTAGCCCCTGTCACCATACAAGGCAGGCTACTCCTCAGAGAGCCCTCTACACAAGCGGAAGATTGGGATTCACCCCTTCCCGCAGACATGGAAAAGAAGTGGAACAAATAGAGAGATTCACTTCAAGACTTACAGGAGCTCCAAATACCTCTCACCTACATGTTTTCCTCTACCTCTAATGCTCAGCTCAAGGAATTTTGTCTTCGCAACCCCTCTTTTACGCTGCTGCTACTTTCTGTTTATCATATATGCATAGTCACTTTAACTATACATTCATGTACATACTACCTCAATTGGCCTGACCAACCAGTGCCCCTGCACATTGGCTAACCGGACTATCTGCATTGTGTCCCGCCACCCACCACCCACCAACCCCTCTTTTACGCTACTGCTACTCTCTGTTCATCATATATGCATAGTCACTTTAACCATATCTACATGTACAAACTACCTCAATCAGCCCGACTAACCGGTGCCTGTATATAGCCTCGCTACTGTTACAGCCTCGCTACTGTTATTTTTCACTGTCTTTTTTACTGTTGTTTTTATTTCTTTACTTACCTATTGTTCACCTAATACCTTTTTTGCACCGTTGATTAGAGCCTGTAATTAAGCATTTCACTGTTGTATTCGGCGCACGTGACAAATAAACTTTGATTTGAGATGCATCGGTGAAAGCTATCGCAGCTGTAGCTTACCTGAAGGACATCACTCAAAATGGAAAAAGTGAAGTCGGCTTTGTCTTTGGAAAGGCCAAGCTGGCTCCCCAGCCAGAACTCACTATCCCCAGACTGGAACTATGCGCAGCCGTGCTGGCAGTCGAGATCGCAGAGTTGATAGATGAGAAGATGGATCTGAAGTTTGACAGCATCACATACTATTCGGACAGCAAAGTGGTGCTTGGGTACATCCACAACCAAACAAGGCGGTTCTACGTCTACGTGAGCAACAGAGTTCAGCGTATCTGGCAATCCATGTCCCCAGACCAAACAAGAAAATAGTTTGAGGTCCATTATTGCTTTACAGTGAAATGATTGAAAGCCTAATTTCACCTGCAGCAGACACTGTCTTCTTTTTATTGTGGCTCTCTCTGTAGATGTTTTTGTGTGTTCAAAGGACAACATGATGGACAGGATGATGTGAAGTGTCACATTAGCTTTTAACTCTAAGTTATCTTATTTGTATTTGTTAGTTATAACACATCCACCTAATGAGACTGTCTTCAGGGGGTTTCCCCAAAAGCAGTGGGCCTCTGAGTCAATGGGACACCAGAGGCATTGTTTGTGTGTGTGTGTGTGTGCGTGTGCATATGTGTGTGCTCGCGCGTGTGTACATTTACTAAATTACAGTCAGTCAGCAGCTCAACGGTTAGTTGCCAAGCTAAAATGACATGTTTTGTGTGCCTTTTATAATGCCATGATTGGGGGCTTGGCTGCATGTGTAATGTGAGGCCTTGGTGTGTTTGTGGAGGGAAGGGGATAAAGACGAGGAGGGGGTGTTTTGGCATGGAATAAATGCAACACTACAGGCCCTCATCACCAGCTGCTTGTTATCCAATGGCCTGACCAAACATTAAACCATTAGTGAAGGGGGGTTAAAGAGAGAAAGAAGTAGAAGAAGAAGAAGGCAGGTCCATGTTTCTGTGTGCAGTAATGTCACAGTGCCCACGTGTCTTGCACAAGATTGTCTCTAAGCTGGTTGGTATGAGTGTCTCTAGGAGGAATGCAGGTACCTCAGTCTAGACAGTGTTCAGCTGATCCCTGTCTGCTCCCATGATCTTAGGGCCTCCCCATGCGTCTCTCCTCTCTCTGCCCTCCTGAAGTGCCTCTCTCTCCTCTCTCTATGCCCCCCTGTAGTCTCTCTCTTCTCTCTCTATGCTCCCCGCAGTGCCTCTCTTGCCTCATCTCCCCTACTAAAGTCTGACCTCCAGGGGTTACAGACATGTGGGTGAGCAGGCAGACAGACAGACAGGTAGACAGACAGGTGGGCAGGCAGACAAGTAAGCATGCTGGTAGGTATAGTAGGTGGGCAGACAGAAATGTGGGCAGATGGGTAAGCAGACCAGTAGACAGGATGGTAGGTACAGTATTGTAGTTAGGCAAACAGGCCGACAGGCATTTGTTAGCGCAGAGTGTATAGTACCCAGCCTATCACTACTTTATCTTTAGCGTGCAGGGTTGAGGAGTAACTGATTACAGGCAATTACATATAATCAGTTACATGTAATCTGATGACAAAAAACCTCTGTAATCAGTTACGTTACCAGCTAAAATGTTGTAATCAGATGATTACAATATTAAAACTAGATGATTACTTTTTGGATTGCTCAGAAAGGATGTTAGTGGAAAAATACATAATAACATCTTTCTGTTTTCTCAATGACATTCAATTCAGCATTGAAAAAAGGTGCAAGTTTAAGTTTGTTCCACCTGAGTGTGTCTGACAACAAGTCAGAGACATCTATGATGACACCCCAAATGCACTTGATGGGTCCTTGTTGCCTCTTAAGGGGAAAGTAATCCAAAAGTATCTGAAAGTAATCAGAAAAAGTTACTGAGTTTGGGTAATCCAAAAGTTACATTACTGATTACAATTTTGACAGGTAACTGGTAAGGCATTATATTTAGAAAGTAACCGACTATACCCAACCCTGGTGGCGTGACTGGGGTTTCTGTGGTTCATCGCTGTTGCTTCATATCTCTGCTGTTGTGGTGGTGCTGCTGGGCAAGTTCCAAGTGAAATTGAAGATGAACCAAGTCTCTATTTGGCAGTCTCTTATCATTAGATACAAGCACTTTCAGTGATGAATGTCCTGTCACATTACTAACCTCATGTTTAGCTTTAATTTATTACCTGTGGAAATGTTTAACTGCATTTTAATGACATAACCAGCTGCAATTTTAGCATGTAAATGTTGGTGGTGCAAACAAAAATATATATATTTTTAGATGCATGCCAGCAAAGCCACAACACAACACTAAACAATACATTAATTGCACTATAACTGTGACAAACGGTGCCCACAAATTTATGAAGCAGCATAAGACATTTTTGTACTCACGGTTGTTGTGATGTGTTTGAACAGGAAAGTGGCGCGGCAGTCCTTCGTAGGCAAATTTTGTCATCAAAGAGAAAGATGCCGGATTTACAATTCCAAGTTGAATGACCGTTGAAAACGTATTTTCCCAGTTGCAAGGCTGGGAAAATACCCGCCCCCAAGTTTATATATGTCACGTCCTGACCATAGAAAGATGTTATTTTCTAGGGTAGAGTAGGTCAGGGCGTGACAGGTTTTTTTTCTTCTATTTCTAGGTTGTCAGGGTCTAGTTTTGTATTTCTATGTAGGGGTTTTGTTTGGGATGATCTCCAATTAGAGGCAGCTGGTCATCATTGTCTCTAATTGGAGATCATACTTAAGTAGGGTTTTTTTCCACCTGGGTTTGTGGGAGATTGTTTTTTGAGTAGTGTATGTTTCAACTCTCCGTCACGGTTTGTTGTTTTGTTCTTTAGTTTATGTATCGCATAGTTTCACAGTGTAAATAAAATGTGGAACGACACACGCTGCACTTTGGTCCGCTTCTCCTTACGACAACCGTGACAGAATCTCCCAAGTCCATTCCTGTTTCTCTCCTGGGCACGCTGCTTGGTCCTTGGTGGTGGTCCTTTGGTGGTCTGTATTACACCCTGTACTACTCACAGAACAGCGCAAACTGGCTCTAACCAGAATAGAAAGAGGAGTGGGAGACCCCGGTGCACAACTGAGCAAGAGGACAAGTACATTAGAGTGTCTAGTTTGAGAAACAGACACCTCACAAGTCCTCAACTGGCAGCTTCATTAAATAGTACTTTCAAAACACCAGTCTCAACGTCAACAGTGAAGAGGCGACTCCGGGATGCTGGCCTTCTTGGCAGAGTTGCAAAGAAAAAGTAATATCTCAGACTGGCCAATAAAAAGAAAAGATTAAGATGGGTAAAAGAACACAGACACTGGACAGAGGAACTCTGCCTAGAAGGCCAGCATCCCGGAATCACCTCTTCACTGGGTTACTAACAGCTTACTACACAACATACACTTAGTATTACTTTCTTAGCTACATAATATATATGTATATATATATATATATATCTCCCTGGCATATTACATAATTTATGCAGCAGCATACAAAACATTTTTGGACTCACCTTGTGCTGTGCTCACTTGAACAGGAAGGTGGCACAGCGGTCCTTCTTGTGGGCAAATGTCATCAAACTTTGTCATTAAAGTCTGGTATTCTCTGGATTTATGGTGCTTTCAAGACAACTGGGAACTCTGGAAAAAAAACAGGGTTGAATCATGACGTCAGTGATCTTCAGTTCGGAGCTCTAGAAAGAGACTTGGATGTCTGAGTTGGATGACCGCTCAAAACGTATTTTCCCAGTCGGAGCTCGTTTTTTCAGAGTTCCCAGTTGTGTTGAACTCACTGAAGTCTGAGATTTCCCAGTTCCGAGTTTCCAGTTGTTTTGAACGCAGTTGAAGTCATGCTGGATTGACAGCATGGCCAATGTATTCAACCTTTTCTGGCCCGTGGTGTTGCATGTGAATGTTTATCCTTTTAAGCTTGGTGAAGAGACCCTTAAACCCAAACTTGGACCACACACCCTCTCCACCGAATAGCAGGCAAGTGATTACTATGCACTGCTTGGAGTTAGCCACGGATTCCTTCCAAACCACTCATTGTTGAATTTGCGATTTCCAACTTGTTATGTAATGTTTACTGTATGTCCAATGGCCAAAGAGCATGGATACTTTTTATCTAGAATTTCTCTTCATATGACAAGGAAATGAAAGGATTTGCCAGCAGATTGTCGACTTGATTCATAATGATGACTGCTTGTCTAGCTTGCTAACTAAGATTTTAAAAGTATGATGTTGACATGATCAGTCCAATCAAAACTACGGTAGATATAACGTGATTTGATGTAATTTTATCTGTGGCCAATGACTTTGAGCCTTTAGATGGGCACTTCTAATGTAAATCTATGGCAACACCCAAGGGGCTTGAACTTTCTAGCTCTCCCTGTAGATTTTGTGGTGACATAGTGTCCCCATGAGTGACAGAACACTGAGCGAATCACAGCGTTTGAATGCGGCTTTATTAACTCTTTATTAAAAACTGGCATCTTTTGCAAACTGATATGTGACACGTATTAACCTCTGAAGGATCTGCCCCTTTTTTTCAATTTTCACCTAAAATGACATACCCAAATCTAACTGCCTGTAGCTCATAAAACACCTGGGGCTCAAAACAGCTGTGCCCCACCTGCCCTGAATGACGGGTTGCCACTGTATGGAGTGATTTTAAATCAATCAATCAGTCAAATTTATTTATAAAGCCCTTCTTACATTATTATAACAAAATTCTAACAAAAATGCAACCTCCAAAAAATGTGGAGGTTTTCAATACTCCAATACTTCAATACTTCAATACTCATTCACCATGTTTCAGGGAAGCTCACCAATTTTAGTTTGACACTGAGGCCCAATGGGGTTTGTGTGTTGGAGGTTGCATTTTTGCTTCATACTTTTACCAGCTCTGTCAGAGAGCATAAACAAATACAAAGTACTTGATGTTCTAGATTAGAAGGACATGTTGTATCTTGTCTAAGTCTGCAATCAGATTTGGGCTTGGATCTTCACTCGTAGAGACACTTTTCTTAGGATAGGATTACCATTCCAGTAGAACAGGACTGTAAATATGTAAGCCCGAAGAGCCTAAAATAACGAGATCTTATCTAGGTGATGTCTGAGATTGATAGTGCTGCACAAAAATAGGATTCCATTCAAGGTTTCTACACTTCCCACCAAACACAGAGTAAACAATGCAAACAAAGCATTCAGACTGTGTGTGTGTGTGCGTGCGTGCCTGCGTGTGTGTGCATGTGTGCGTGTGTGTGTGCGTGTGTGTGTGTACAGTGTCATCAAACAGTATTTACAGCCCTTGACTTTTTCAATATTTTGTTGAATTTGAATTGAAATTTAATTGAGATGTTTTTGGTCCCTGGCCTACACACAATGGCCCATAATGTCAACATTTTTACTAATTAATTAAAAATTAAAAGCTGAATTGTCTTGAGTCAATAAGTATTCCACCCCTTTGTTATGGAAAGCCTAAATAAGTTCAGGAGTAACAATTTGCTTAATGAGTAACGTAATAAGTTGCATGTGTGGAATAATAGTGTTTAACATTATTTTTGAATGACTACCTCATCTTTGTACCATACACATACAATTATCTGTAAGGTCCCTCAGTCCAGCAGTGAATTTCAAACAATGATTCAACCTCATAGACCAGGGAGGTTTTCCAATGCCTCACAAAGAAGGGCACCTATTGGTAGATGGGTAAACATAAAAAAAGCAGACATTGAATATCCCTTTGAGCATGGTGAAGTTATTAATAACACTTTGGATGATGTATCAATACACCCAGTCACTAAAAAGATACAGGCGTCTTTCCTAACTCAGTTGCCATACAGGAAGGAAACCGCTCAGGGATTTCACCATGAGGCCAATGGTGACTTTAAAACAGTTAAAGAGTTTAATGGCTATGATAGGAGAAAACTGAGGATGGATCAACAACATTGTAATTACTCCACAATACTAACCTAAATGACAGAGTGAAAAGAAGGAAGCTTGTACAACAAATTCCAAAATATGCATTCTCTTTGCAACAAGGCACTAAAGTAGCACTGCAAAGAAATTTGGCAAAGCAATTAACTGTTTGTCCTGAATACAAAGTGTTATATTTATAAATCCAAGACAACAAATTACTGAGTACCACTCTTCATATTTTCAAGCACAGTGGTGGCAGCATCATGTTATGGGTATGCTTCTAATCGTTAAGGACTGGGGAGTTTTTCAGGATAAAAAAGAAACAAAATGGAGCTAAGCACAGGCAAAATCCTAGATGAAAACCTGGTTCCGTCTGCTTTACACCTGGGACATAAATTCACATTTCAGCAGGACAATAACCTAAAACACAAGGACAAATCTACACTGGGGTTGCTTACCAAGTAGACAGTGAATGCTCCTGAGTGGCCAAGTTACAGTTTAGACTTAAATCGTCTTGAAAATCTATTGCAAGACCTGAAAATGGTTGTCTAGCAACAAACAATTCGAAGGAAAAGATTAATGGGCAAATATTGCACAATCCAGGTGTGGAAAGCTTTTAGAGACTTACCCAGAAAGACTCACAGCTGCAATCGCTGTCAAAGGTGCTTCTACTAAGTATTAACTCAGGGGTGTGAATAGTTATCTAAATGAGATATATCTGTATTTAATTTTCAATAAATTAGAAAAAAATTCTTAAAACATTTTTTCACTGTAACACAACAAAATGTGGACTAGGTCAAGGGGTATGAATACCTTCTGAAGGCACTGTATGTGTGTACGTCCTGTTGGAGATTACACTATGGTGTTTGCATCTGTCTGTCAGTGATATAAGAAGCAGTGTGACGCTTATCTGGCATCAATCTATAGAAGAGAAAGGAAGGCATGCTTGAGTGTCTGCAAACAGAGGCTGTGCACAGGTCCATACCATCACCATCACAGCCCACACACTATGAAGGCACTGCAGGAATACAGTTTCTCTTATTACAAGAATGTGGTGACCCATAACAGAAATAGTCATTTTTGGATGTGGCTTTAGTGAATGCAACAGGTGAAAGACATGCTTTGGGTTGGATGTGTCAGTCTGTAGTTCATATACGCATAATATATGAGCAGAATTACTGTCTTACCTCAATTAGCCATGAAATTCCTAGTTTGAAAGCAACTGTTTTTCTGTAAGGTGTGCTGCACCATTTTCCCAAAATGTTTCCCCCACGTGGGCCAGCCCCCCAGCAATTTGAGTTCAATTTGAGTTCAACCGCCCCTCTCCATATGAGTGACAGCTAGTAAGAGGCATAGCATGCACACACAGCAGAGCGAGAGTGAGAGCAATGACGTGGTGCACATATCTGCTCATATGTGGCGTAGTACTTAATTCTTGGGGATGACTTTTGGCTCGTGAGCACTTCTTTAACTACTGGCTAAAAAGTATGCAAAAGGACTGGAGAATCTCTTTAAGGTGCTTATTACAAACCCAGTGCTTAATTTGATCTCAGTTGTTTCGTTCCGGAACCTATTTGCCAGGATTCGGTACTTCTCGTGACATGAAAAATCATTTTCACTGTTTGCAACGTAATTTTTTTAATAAAAGCAATCAGAGAGAATTAGAGTTGGCTCCTTTGTACTTATCCTATCCCCTAAAAAAAATATAGCCTAATGTGAAAACATAGATTAAATTTGATTTGATTTGATTTAATAGGATCCCCATTAGCCAACCCCAATGTGGGGTCCTACACATAACGAAAATACATTACAGAACAAATACTTTACAATTAACATACATTTAAAAACATTAACATGTAGTGTGTGTGTTCATCTATCAGTTAAAAACTTACATGTCAGTACATACACACAGCAAGTAGGTCACATGGGGGAGAGGCGTTGTGCCGTGAGGTGTTGCTTTATTTGTTTTTTGAAACCAGGTTTACCGTTCACTTGCGCCATATGAGATTGAAGGGAGTTCCATGCAATCATATGTAAGTTTCCAAACTGTTAATTTCATTGAATTTGTTCTGGACGTGGAGACTGCTATGAGACTCGAAATTGAGCTCAGGTGCATCCTGTTTACATTGATCATCCTTGAGATGTTTCTACAACGTGATTGGAGTACAACTGTGGCAAACTCAGTTAATTGGACCTGATTTGGAATGGCACACAGCTGTCTATATAAGTTCCTCCAGTTGACAGTGCATGTCAGAGCAAAAACCAAGCCGTCAGGTCGAAGGAATTGTCCGTAGTGCTCCGAGACAGGATTGTGTCGAGGCACAGATCTGGCGAAGGGTACCAAAAACAATCTGCAGCATTGAAGGTCCCCAAGAACAAAGTGGCTCCACCATTCTTAAATGGAAGAAGCTTGGAACCACCAAGACTCTTCCTAATGCTGGCTGCCCGGCCAAACTGAGCAATCGGGGGAGAAGGGCCTTGGTCAGGGAGATGACCAAGAATCCGATGGTCACTCTGACAGAGCTCCAGAATTCCTCTGTGGAGATGGGAGGACCTTCCAGAAGGACAACCATCTCTGCAGCACTCCAGCAATCAGGCCTTTATGGTAGTGGCCGGACAGATGCCACCCCTCAGCCCGCTTGGAATTTGCGAAGGCACCTAAAGACTCTCAGACCATGAGAAATAAGATTATTTGGTCTGATGAAACCAAGATTGAACTCTTTGGCCTGAATGCCAAGCATCACATCTGGAGGAAACCTGGAAAAATCCCTATGGTGATGCATGGTAGTGGCAGCATCATGCTGTGGGGATGTTTTTAACGGCAGGAACTGGGAGACTAGTCAGGATCGAGGGAAAGATGAACACATTCTTTATATAATTTATCTTGGCTTCATAATACAGTTTCTTCTTGTTTTAGTTGAGTTTAGTCACATAATTCTCAATTTGCCATAAGTCAGATGTGCAGACAGACTTATTAGCCACTCCTTTTGCCTCATCTCTTTCAACCATACAGTTTTTCAATTACTCATCAATCCATGGAGCCTTAACAGTTTAACAGTTTGTTTCTTAACAGGTGCATGTTTATCAATAATTGGAAGAAGCAATTTCATAAATTCATCAAATTCAGCATCTGGATGCTCCTTATTAATCACATCAGAACAACAAATATTTGTAACATCATCCACATAAGAGTCACAGCAAATTTTTTTGTATGATCTCTTGTACACAATTTTAGGCTCAGCTTTTGGAACTTTGGCTTTCCTGGATATAGCCACTATATTGTGATCACTGAATCCAATAGGTACAGATACAGCTTTAGAAAAAGTTCTACAGTATTAATAAAAATGTGATCAATACATGTGGATGATATTGTTCCTGTAGTGTTTGTAAACACCCTGGTAAGTTGATCACAGGTTTTCCCAATTGTGTACACACGTTTGCTGAAACTACATCTCAGGTACTCAAAACTCTGAACACAAATCACAAAACAATTTCCCCAAACCTCACAGACATCTTGCAAAACAAAACACAGCAATCAAAATCTTGTACTCCCTGCTCAAAATTAAACTTTGCATACAAATGAGACAGTCAAATTAATCTAACTTAGTGACAACCGAGATTACAATAATGTGGCATATTCAAAACCTATTTCAGTGTCAGTCGTGGTCAGTTCCATTTAAGATGAGGGAGGACAATTTCTATTACAGTATATTGGATGACTGTCATTCATATTCCATTCACTCAGTTCAATGTAACAGCGACAGTTTTAGGCTACTAAATGATACAAACATTTTCCCTATACCCATCATGAGGTTGCTACAACCTAGCCTATGAATGAAAGTTCAGGTGCACACAGATCGAGAGAAACATTTGAGGTGACAGAAAGTGACACATGGTCAAACAGTGACACATTCAGTACCGCCTTGCACACTCTTGCCTGCATCTAGCTGATCTAGGGTGTATCATTAGTCCAACAGTTGTAAACGATAGTTTCTATTGGATAAATTCAGGTATGTTTATCCCTGTTTCGTTCCGTTTGCTTCTGTTTAAGAAATGTTTTTCAACAGGCGGAACGAATACACCTCTGACCACGCATAAACACAGTTCGCTTTCATAGCAGCCACATTGCATTCTTTCTTGCATCTATGTGCTTTCCTCCTCTCACCTTTTATCTTATTTTGTGGACTTCAATGCACAAGACATCAGCTCTATGTGACAAGGTGAAAAAACCTTCCCAAGCCAAAACATATTATAACCGCTACTCACAGCCTACATCTTTGTCACCATATTAGCTAAAGTAACGTCATAATCAACATAGCTAATAGAACTAATGCCTTAGTAAACCCGCTACAATCATGGAGTAATGTTACAGTTTATTTTCTGTAAGCAGTTTAGTAGTTACACCGGCGGGCCCCAGTGGCAATAAATTAGTAAAACCAAAAGCTTGGAGGAGTTCTAGTGTTGTGTTGGATAGTCATAGCCAGCTAGCTAATATAGCATCCCTCTGTTTGAGCAGGTTGTTTGAGTAGGCTAAACTAGCTAGCTGCGATTACTAGCTAAGTAATCGAAACTGAAAGTGAAAAAAATGACAATCTATCTCTCTTGCTTCTCCTTAATTTTTCATTAAATTAATTTGTTCAAAACTGTTCAACTATTGTTTTTCTCTCTCTTTGAGTCAATTATACACCACATGTTATGCACTGCTAACAGTAGCATATGCTTTCAGTAGTAGATTCATTCTCTGATCCTTTGATTGGGTGGACAACATGTCAGTTCATGCTGCAAAAGCTCTGATAGGTTGGAGGACATCCTCCGGATGTTGTCATAATTACTGTGTAAGTCTATGGAAGAGGGTCAGAACCAGAGGTTTTGTATTGAACTCAATGTACCCACAGCTAGCTGTCCTCCGGCTATACCATGGTGCTACCGTACAGAGTGCTGTTGATGCTACTGTAGACCTTCATTGCAAAACAATTATTTAGTGACGTGAATATATGTAGTATAGTTTTATTTAAAAAGGATGCATTTTTTAATGGTTTACAATTTACATTTTTATGAAATTCACTGAGGATGGGTCTCCCCTTCCTCCTCTGAGGAGCCTCCACTGTTCAGTGTAAAGACTGGTGACTTCCAAGGGGCTGGCGACTTCCAGGGGGCTCCCCCCTTGCGGGGGCTGCAGGGGTGTGTGGTAATCGGCAGTAAATATCTATATAGGCTAGCTACTGTTTGTGCACATTCAACCTTTTAGATTAATGTTAATCATATCCTTATTGTATCCATCAGTCAATAATTGTACACTGGATTAGGTCTACCTAAACTAAGGCGGTCCTGAGTCTTTGGTTAACCGCCATATGTTTCTAAAAGTAACACGGAATATTAACTGCATATCTGAGGGTATATCACAGATATGCTGGGATTATATTAGCTATTCCTATGGCGTAATTGTGGGCAAGAGTGCAGTGATTTGAGAGAGCAAAGGTCCTCATTTTGGGGGCCAGAGGTTCCTCTGTGGTGATTGGTGTGTCTGTGCCAGATTGAGAGCCCCGGACTGGACCTTTGATGTGGCCGGCCCTGAGCATCAGATGACTGGGTAACATCTCCTCTCTGACCCTGACCATAATGGACAACTCTTTAACCCACCGGAAGAAAATTATAGCTCTTAGGAATGTTGTTGTTGTTATATTTCCCTCTCTCCGTCTCTCTCTCTCTCTCCCCTCTCTTTCCCTTTCTTTCTGTCTCTCACTCTGCATAGAAAATAAAGGAGCACCGGAAGAGATTTTTGCAACATTTGGGAAAAATAGGTCTTACTAAAACCATAATTAGGTGGATGTTGGAGGAGAAGGGTGTGTTAGTTTTCCATGGGGAGATGATGGAGGGAGAAGGATAATCTGGGGGTAGTGTGGATGGATGGGGAAAATACAGACCAGGGGCTAAAATAGCTTTCAGCACTCGTTCAAGAGAACCCAGGAAAGTCTGGAAATGTCTTTGACAGTTGAACATTCCCTGATACAACAGTATCGTTCCTATGATCGCTATGGCCTATAGCCAACGTCCACTCCTTTTTAACACATAATTCTGAACATACATTGAGTGTACAAAACATTAGGAACACCTGCTCTTTCCATGACATAGACTGACCAGGTGAATCCAGGTGAAAGCTATGATCCCTTATTGATGTCACTTGTTAAATCCACTTCAATCAGTGCTGATGAAGGGAAGGAGACAGGTTAAAGAATGATTTTTAAGCCTTGAGACAATTGAGACATGGATTGTGTATGAGTTCCATTCACATGGTGAATGGACAGGACAAAATATTTAAGTGCCTTTGAACAAGGTATGATAGTAAGTGCCAGGCTCACCGGTTTGTGTAAAGAACAGCAACGCTGCTGGGTTTTTCATGCTCAACAGTTTCCCGTGTGTATCAAGAATGGTCCACCACCCAAAGGACATCCAGCCAACTTGACACAACTGTGAGAGGTATTGGAGTCAACATGGGCCAGAATCCCTGTGGAACGCTTTCGACACCTTGTAGAGCCCATGCCCCAGCGAATTGAGGCTGTTCTGAGGGCAAAAGGGGATGCAACTAAATATTAGGAAGGTATTCCTAATATTTTGTACACTCAGTGAACATTTGACTACAACAATAATCCCTGAGGTAATATTTATGAATGCATAGATGGATCCTAGGAGCGCTTTAACATGTTTGATAATTGGGTTTGATGTGTGTGTTTTATGAGTCATGTCTCAGCCGAGTCACACGTAGAGTGGGCTACACCTAATACTCTATGAAGGCACACAGACAGACAGACAGACAGACAGACAGACAGACAGACAGACAGACAGACAGACAGACAGACAGACAGACAGACAGACAGACAGACAGGCAGGCAGGCAGGCAGGCAGACAGACAGACAGACAGACAGACAGACAGACAGACAGACAGACAGACAGACAGACAGACAGACAGACAGACAGACAGACAGACAGATAGGCAGACAGGCAGGCAGGCAGGCAGGCAGGCAGGCAGGCAGACAGACAGACAGACAGACAGACAGACAGACAGACAGACAGACAGAAAGAAAGAAAGAAAGAAAGAAAGAAAGAAAGAAAGAAAGAAAGAAAGAAAGAAAGAAAGAAAGAAAGAAAGAAAGAGCTCAGACAGGGAATGAGTCAACGCACATCACCTCTTTCTCAGTAGCAATGACCAAGCAAAATGCTTCATTTTCACAGCTGTTCAAAATGAAAACTAACAGTTGGTACAGAGTGTCTGTCTGTCTGTTACATATCGGGATATTATTTTGGACCATATATCGTATCGTATCATTTTGACCATATATCATTTTTGCGCTAGTTGGTTGTACCTGTACCATCTTCTTTTTAAACAGAGAGCCATTTTGTTTTCAGCATTTTTATTTCTATGACTGATCAAAATGTGTTTTCTCATGGCTCTCTTTTATCTCCCTCTGCAGCAGACATATGGTGAGAAATCTATTTAGAAAATTGAATCACAATAAAATGACAGTATCGAATTGCAATACAGATAGAATCAAGAAAATCGCAATAAATATAATATCGGCACCAAACTATTGTGATAATATTATATTTAGAGGTCCCTGGCAATTCCCAGCCCTAGTACATAGTACGTACATGAAGCAAACTCCAGTTCCACAATAACACCAACCATAAGCCCGTCCACACAGTGGGCAGTGTTTGTGCTCCATGACATCCTCACACATTCCTACACACTGACACTCACCTCAGACCTGATCTGTGCAATAGGGGGTGAGGTAAAGTACTTCTGGTTGCCTGTGTGCCACTCAAGTGTACTACAGTATGCAGCAGGCATGCCCTTGTAACCATTATGCCCTGTTTACATCGTGACATATTTCATTACGTTGTACGTCATCTTCATGCAGAGAGCCTAGTCTCTTGTCAGAGATCACATTTGTTTTGGGAGATTGATAATTATGACCTTTTCATTCAAGACAAGAGAAACATATTATTTCAGTTCATAATAAAAAAAAGTCTAGTTACTTTTTCCTGAACTTGTTTCTATAACTTTTTAGCAAGTCAAGCTAACTTACAGAGCAGCTAGCTATACTGTAGCTAGCGACCTTCACCTAATAATTATCATTTAAAGAAAACATACCACAATAAACTAAAATGGGAGGGAACAGTCATGGAGGCTTATTATTTAACATAATATTAAAATAGTACTCACTTATAGGTATGGATAATTGTTTAGAAGTTGCTAGCTATACCATAAACCCATCGTCGAAACCTATATATTTTAATCTAGTCCTGTTCTTCAACAGACTCAGCATCTGTCTTGCAATGGAGCCTCCAACCGCAAGGGGGGGCGTTGTGATTCCACTACGTTGTAGATGGTCCCCATTGAAATGAATGACATGCGACACAACGTAACGGAGTGCTTATGGTTAATGTGAATGAAGCATTAGACTTCCTAGAAGGCAATGGATAGGTGTGATTCTGGAAACCCATCAAACAACTTTAGGCACTCAAAACAACTCTGAACATTCTGGTTCTTTGACAATGAGTCTGAAAGGTTCGTTGTAAGAGGGTTCGTTGTGAGAGTACATCTCTCCATTGCCTTCTAGAAAGTCTAATGGTTACTAGGATATGCCTGGTGCATACTGTCGCACATGAGTGACACACAGGCATCCAGATGTTGATAAATGCAGCTTTCAGGTCCTGGCATCTCCTCACCTCTACTTATCTGCTGGTGAGGAATGGAATGGAGAGGAGGACTTCTGGTATCAAAGAAGCAATTACTGCTCCTCTTACTGTCCCTGCCTGACTGGCCACAGCCTCTCCACGTGCCTTTCCTCTCCTGTGAGGAAATGTGTTTGGTATTTCTCCTCTGGAACAAATGTGCAAATATGTTTGCAACGATTAGCCAATAGCTAGCTACTGTAGCCATGTGGAGGTATGGCGGAAGGAAAGAAATCAAAAGTCCCTGAAGGACGTCTATTCCCAAGGATTGCGCCATGGGGATGACCTCATTGACTTTATTTATGCATTCACATCAAGCCCTGAGGTCCTGCAGCATTGCATAAGTGTTTTCCATCTGCCCGGTCCGCCTGCTGCCCAGCTGGGATGGTAAACATGTGGTAGATATCTAACTACAGTACATGGAAATGCTGCAGAAATAGACAGTGCAACAAAGACAAGAAAAACAAAAACAGCCGAGACAACAAAACAAAAAACACTTCAAATCAACATGTTGCTGAGAATTCATCTGTGCATTTTTTATTGTGAAAGATCAACCAATATGAGGGGCTTTTTACAGATAATAATATTAGCTTCCCTTATAAAAGAGAAAGCTTTATATAGATGTTTATGTATTGCGCCACATAGTGTTTTGGCTTGTTTTACAGAGAAAGGTTTAGTAGAGGCTGTGCAAGCAAAACATGCGAACCTCAAGGGCAGAGTTAAAAAAGGGAGTCTGGTTTGGCTGTCGTTAGCGTAGCATCTGGTGAATAGCTGAGAGGTTACATTAGCAATGAAGCTAAAGCTCTGTACCCACTAGGGACAGTTTGAAATTTACTGGGGTGGAGGAGGGTTGTCTAACTTTTTTTGCTTTGGGGAGGGTTGTGCATTTTTCCCTGGTTTACATTAGCCCTTTTGCAGGTTTTAATATATAATTTCCTCCAGCCTTGCCAAATGTCCTTATCTGCTTGCATGTGCCTCCCTATATCAAGGTGTTTACTAACTATTATTATACTACAGGTCAATATAGTCTACCAGTCTAACTGTCTATCCTGCCCTCTATCCACCATTCATAGTGACAATAGTGGTACAGTAGGTGGAACGCTTGGCCAGATCTGCAATAGACTAATTAGCAATCACATACAAATCATTCAAAGCTGCACCAATTTTCTATATGAATCAACAAGAACATAGAGGAATGGCTGATGTTCATAATGAACATGAAAGAACAGTGAAGACATGAGACACTGATTGATTGATTCTTTAATCCACCTCTACGCAGACGACACCTTTCTGTATACCTCTGGCCCTTGTTTGGACACTGTGTAAACTAACCTCCAGATGAGCTTCAATGCCCTACAACTCTCCTTCCGTGGCCTCCAACTGCTCTTAAATACAAGTAAAACTATATGCATGCTCTTCAACCGATCGCTGCCCGCACCTGCTCGCCCGTCCAGCATCACTACTCTGGACGGTTCTGACTTAGAATATGTGGACAACTACAAATACCTAGGTGTCTGGTTAGACTGTAAACTCTCCTTCCAGACTGACATTAAACATGTCCAATCCAAAATTAAATCTAGAATCGGCTTCCTATTTCGCAACAGAGCATCCTTCACTCATGCTGCCAAACATACCCTCGTAAAACTGACCATCCTACTGATCCTCGACTTCGGCGATGTCATTTACAAAATAGCCTCCAACACTCTACTCAGCAAATTGGATGCAGTCTATCACAGTGCCATCCATTTTGTCACCAAAGCCCCATATACTACCCACCACTGCGACTTGTATGCTCTCGTTGGCTGGCCCTCGCTTCATATTCGTCGCCAAACCCACTGGCTCCAGGTCATCTACAAGTCTCTGCTAGGTAAAGCCCCGCCTTATCTAAGCTCACTGGTCACCATAGCAGCACCCACCCGTAGCACGCGCTCCAGCAGGTATATCTCACTGGTCACCCCCAAAGCCAATTCTTCCATTGGCCGCCTCTCCTACCTCTCTTATCCTACCTCATTTGCACATGCTGTAAATAGATTTTTGTACTGTATTATTGATTGTATGTTTGTTTATTCCATGTGTAACTCTGTGTTGTTGTATGTGTCGAACTGCTTTGCTTTATCTTGGCCAGGTCGCAGTTGCAAATGAGAACTAGCCTACCTGGTTAAATAAAGGTGAAATAAAAATAAATAAATAAAGCTTCCCTATTGATCTCGTTAAGGGACAATGCAATTATCCTACCTAGACTAGCCTACAACACCACAACGCAATGAATAACTGCATTATTGTTTTCAAGTGAGTACAAAATTCTACTCTAGGCTGCAGTGAAAATGTCATTTGAATAACGGCGCAAAAGCCGTGTGATTTGAATGTTTTATTCCATTTTGATCAGTTGTTGTGTCTACTCTCGACTGTTTATAAGGTCTAGAAAGCAGGGGTTGGAACCGATTCAGGAAACAGAACCAAAAACCGGGAAAGAACAAAACACTTTGAGGAACAGAATCAGAGCCAGTAACGAAAGTGATCTATACTGTTGCAGAACAGAACCGTTATTTTAAAAGCATGGGAACTGGTTAATAACGTAATTTTATGTTCTGGGAATTTTTTTCGGGCCCACAAAAAATGCAACAAGGCGCCTATGCAAAGCCCTCACTCTGTCACTCAGAAATGTGTTAATCTCTCTGCCTGCCAGCTGAAAATATATATGTGTGTGTGTGTGTGTGTGTGTGTGTGTGTGTGTGTGTGTGTGTGTGTGTGTGTGTGTGTGTGTGTGTGTGTGTGTGTGTGTGTGTGTGTGTGTGTGTGTGTGTGTGTGTAGGCAACCTGCCTACACACAAAGCCTAGGCTACTGTAGCCTACTGACATTACAAATGTGATTCAGAAATTAGGGAGGGATTTTTAATTAGAGAAGAATGAATGAACTTTTTCAATGCTAGATACGGATACTATACAGTGCCTTCAGAACGTATTCCTACCCCTTCACGTATTACACGCTTTGTTGTGTTACAGCCTGAATTCAACATTTATTAAATAGATTCACACCCCATAATGACAAAGTGAAAACATATTTTTTGAAATTTCAACAAATGTATAGAAAATGTAAAACAAAAAGATCTAATTTACATAAATATTCATACTCCTGAGTCAATACTTTGCAGAAGCAGCCTTTGGTAGTGATTACAGTGATTACAGAGTCTTTCTGGGTCAGTCTCTAAGAGCTTTGTGCAACATTTTCCCATTATTATTTTCAAAATTCTTCAAGCTCTGTCAAATTGGTTGTTAATCATTGCTAGACAACCATTTTCAGGTCTTGCCATAGTTTTTCAAGTAGATTTAAGTCAAAACTGTAATTCAGCCACTCAGGAGCATTCACTGTCTTCTTATCGGCTCTTAACCAACCATGCTATTTTGTTAGTTTTTTCCTGTTGTGCTTAACTTGTTTATACATAATGTTGCTGCTACTGTATCTTACTACCGAAAAGAGCTTCTGGACATCAGAACTGTGATTACGCAGATTAGACGAAGAGTTTTTCTTCAATGAGTCGGATATATATATATCCTGACCACTCCCAGATCCCCGTCATTTGCTGGAGAAGGAAAAAAAAAATAAGATCAGAGTGCTTTGTGAGGATCAAGCGATGAGTGGCTAATCTGCCTCTGAATTCCATCCTGCTAGCTAACATTCAATCGCTAGAAAATAAATGGGACGAACTGAAAGCACGTATATCCTGCCAAAGGGACATAAAAACTGTCATATCTTACGTTTCACCGAGTTGTGGCTGAACGACGACATTAAGAGCATAGAGCTGGCAGGTTATACACTCTATCGGCAGGATAGAACAGCAGCCTCTGGTAAGACACGGGGTGGGGGCCTATGCATATATGTAAACAACAGCTGGTGCACGATCTCTAAGGAAGTCTCAGGGTTTTGCTTGACTGACGTAGAGTATCTCATGATAACCTGTAGACCACACTATCTACCTAGAGAGTTTTCATCTGTATTTTTTGTAGCGGTCTACAAACCACCACAGACCAATGCTGGCACTAAAACCGCACTCAATGAGCTGTATATCGCCATAAGCAAACAGGAAAACGCTCATCCAGAGGCGGCACTCCTAGGACTTTAATGCAGGGAAACAAAACAGTTTTACCTAATTTCTATCAGCATGTTAAATGTGCAACCAGAGCAAAAAAAAATTATTGACCACCTTTACTCCACACACAATGAGACACATACAAAGTTCTCCCTCGCCCTCCATTTGGCAAATTTTTACCATAATTCTATCCTCCTGATTCCTGCTTACAAGCAAAAATTAAAGCAGGAAGCACCAGTGACTCGGTCAATAAAAAAGTTTTCAGATGAAGCAGATGCTAAACTACAGGACCGTTTTGATAGCACAGACTGGAATATGTTCCGGGATTCTTCCGATGGCATTGAGGAGTACACCATATCAGTCACTGGCTTTATCAATAAGTGCATCGAGGACGTCGCCTACAGTTGATGTCGTCCCACAGTGACCGTACGTACATACCACGACTAGAAGCCATGGATTACAGGAAACATTCGCACTGAGCTAAAGGGTAGAGCTGCCGCTTACAAGGAGCGGGACTCTAACCTGGAAGCTTATAAGATATTCCGCTATGCCCTCCGACAAACCATAAAACAGGCAAGGCGTCAACACAGGACTAAGATCGAATCATACTACACTGGCTCCGACACACGTTGGATGTGGCAGGGCTTGCAAACTAAACTCAGCAAAAAAAGAAATGTCCCTTTTTCAGGACCCCGTCTTTCAAAGATAATTTGTAAAAATCCAAATTACTTCACAAATCTTCATTGCAAAGGGTTTAAACACTGTTTCCCATGCTTGTTCAATGAACCATGAACAATTAATGAACATGCACCTGTAGAACGGTCATTAAGACACTAACAGCTTACAGACGGTAGGCAATTAAGATCACAGTTATGAAAACTTAGGACACTAAAGAGGCCTTTCTACTGACTCTGAAAAACACCAAAAGAAAGATGCCCAGGGTCCGTGCTCATCTGAACGTGCCTTAGGCATGCTGCAAGGAGGCATGAGGACTGCAGATGTGGCCAGGGCAATAAATTGCAATGTCCGTACTGTGAGATGCCTAAGACAGCGGTACAGGGAGACAGGATGGACAGCTGATCGTCCTCGCAGTGGCACCTGTGTAACACCTGCACAGGATTGGTACATCCGAACATCACACCTGCAGGACAGGTACAGTATGACAACAACAACTGCCCGAGTTACACCAGGAACGCACAATCCATCCATCAATGCTCAGTCTGTCCGCAATAAGCTGAGAGAGGCTGGACTGAGGGCTTGTAGGCCTATTGTAAGGCAGGTCCTCACCAGACATCACCGGCAACAACGTCGCCTATGGGCACAAACCCACCGTCGCTGGACCAGACAGGACTGGCAAAAAGTGCTCTTCACTGACAAGTTGTGGTTTTGTCTCACCAGGGGTGATGGTCGGATTCACGCTTATCGTCAAAGGAATGAGCGTTACACTGAGGCCTGTACAGTGGCTTGCGAAAGTATTCAACCCCCTTGGAATTTTTCCTATTTTGTTGCCTTACAACCTGGAATTAAAATAGATTTTGTGCGTTACAGGGAAGACATCCTCCGCCCTCATGTGGTACCCTTCCTGCAGGCTCACCCTGACATGACCCACCAGCATGACACTGCCATCAGCCATACTGCTCGCTCTGTGCGTGATTTCCTGCAAGACAGGAATGTCAGTGTTCTGCCATGACCAGCGAAGAGCCCTGATCTCAATCCTATTGAGCACATCTGGGACCTGTTGGATCGGAGGGTGAGGGCTAAGGCCATTCCCCCAGAAATGTCCGGGAACTTGCAGTTGCCTTGGTGGAAGACTGGGGTAACATCTCACAGCAAGAACTGGCAAATCTGGTGCAGTCCATGAGGAGGACTACTTAATGCAGCTGGTGGCCACACCAGATACTGACTGTTACTTTTGATTTTTACCCTCCCCTTTGTTCAGGGACACATTATTCGATTTCTGTTAGTCACATGTCTGTGGAACTTGTTCAGTTTATGTCTCAGTTGTTGAATCTTGTTATTAAGTTCATACAAATATTTACACGTTAAGTTTGCTGAAAATAAACGCAGTTGACAGTGAAAGGACGCTTCTTTTTTTGCTGAGTTTATTACAGACTACAAAGGGAAGCACAGCTGAAAGCTGCCCAGTGACACTAGCCTACCAGACAAGATAAATAACTTCTATGCTCACTTTGAGGCAAGTAACACTGAAACATGCATGAGAGCATTAGCTATTCCAGACGACTGTGTGATCACGCTCTCCACAGCTGATGTGAGTAAGACGTTTAAACAGGTCAACATTCACAAGGCCGCAGGGCCAGATGCATTACCAGGACTTGTACTCCGAGCATGCGCAGACCAACTGGCAAGTGTCTTCACTGACATTTTCAACCTCTCCAAATCAAATCAAATCAAATTTATTTACATAGCCCTTCGAATATCAGCTGAAATCTCAAAGTGCTGTACAGAAACCCAGCCTAAAACCCCAAACAGCAAGCAATGCATGTGAAAGAAGCACGGTGGCTAGGAAAAACTCCCTAGGAAAAACTCCCTAGAAAGGCCAAAAACCTAGGAAGAAACCTAGAGAGGAACCAGGCTATGAGGGGTGGCCAGTCCTCTTCTGGCTGTGCCGGGTGGATATTATAACAGAACATGGTCAAGATGTTAAAATGTTCATAAATGACCAGCATGGTCAAATAATAATAATCATAGTAGTTGTCGAGGGTGCAACAAGCACGTCCGGTGAACAGGTCAGGGTTCCGTAGCCGCAGGCAGAACAGTTGAAACTGGAGCATCAGCATGGCAGGTGGACTGGGGACAGCAAGGAGTCATCATGCCAGGTAGTCCCGAGGCATGGTCCTAGGGCTCAGGTCCTCCGAGAGAAAGAAAGAAAGAGAGAAAGAGAGAATTAGAGAGAGCATATTTAAATTCACACAGGACACCGGATAAGACAAGAGAATACTCCAGATGTAACAGACTGACCCTAGCCCCCCCGACACATAAACTACTGCAGCATAAATACTGGAGGCTGAGACAGGAGGGATCAGAAGACACTGTGGCCCCATCCGATGATACCCCCGGACAGGGCCAAACAGGCAGGATGTAATACCAACATGTTTCAAGCAGACACCATAGTCCCTGTGCCCAAGAACACTAAGGTAACCTGCCTAAATTACTACCGAGGCGTAGCACTCATATCTGTAGCCATGAAATGCTTTAAAAGGCTGGTCATGGCTCACATCAACACCATTATCCCAGAAACCCTAGACCCACTGTCACGTGTGCTCCCTCTCCTGCCTCTAGGTCACCAGGCTGCTCGTTATGGCGCACACCTGTCACCATCGTTACGTGCACCTGCACATCATCAGACTCACCCGGACTCCATCACTTCCCTGATTACCTTCCCTATATATGTCACTCCCTTTGGTTCCTTCCCCAGGTGTTATTGTTTATGTTTCAGATTCATGTCTGTGAGTTGTTCGTGTTTCTTATTTTGTTTTATGTTGCGTTTATTTATTAAAACACTCACTCCCTGAACTTGCTTCCCGAATCTTAGAGCACATCGTTAGACCCACTCCAATTTGCGTACCGCACCAACAGATCCACAGATGATGCAATCTGTATTGCACTCCACACTGCCCTTTCCCACCTGGACAAAAGGAACACGTGAGAATGCTATCATTTGACTACAGCTCAGCGTCCAACACCATAGTGCCCGTGAAGCTCATCACTAAGCTAAGGACCCTGGGACTAAACACCTCCCTCTGCAATTGGATCCTGGACTTCCTGACGGGCCGCCCCCAGGTGGCAAGGGTAGGTAACAGCACATCTGCCACACTGATCCTCAACACGGGGGCCCCTCAGGCGTGCATGCTCAGTCCCCTCCTGTACTCCCTGTTCACTCATGACTGCACTGCCAGGCACGACTCCAACACCATCCTTAAGTTTGCTGATGACACAACAGTGGTAGGCCTGATCACTGACAACAATGAAACAACCTATTGGGAGGAGGTCAGAGACCTGACAGTGTGGTGCAGGACAACAACCTCTCCCTCAATGTGACCAAAACAAAGGAGATAATTGTGGACTACAGGAAAAGGAGGGCCAAACACACCCCCATTCTCATCGACAGGCTGTAGTGAAGCAGGTTGAGAGCTTCAAGTTCCTTGGTGTCCACACCACCAACTAACTAACATGGTCCAAGCACACCAAGACAGTCGTGAAGAGGGCATGACAAAACCTATTCCCCCTCAGGAGACTGAAAAGATTTGGCATGGGTCCTCAGATCCTCAAAAGATTTTACAGCTGCACCATCGAGAGCATCCTGATGGGTTGGTATGGCAACTGCTCAGCCTCCGACTATAAGGCACTACAGAGGGTAGTGCGTACGGCCCAGTACATCACCGGGGCCAAGCTTCCTGCCATCCAGGACCTCTATACCAGGTGGTGTCAGAGGAAAGCCCTAAAAATTGTCAAAGACTCCAGCCACCCTAGTCATAGACTGTTCTCTCTGCTACCGCACAGCAAGCGGTACCAGAGTGCCAAGTCTTGGTCCAAAAGACTTCTAAACAGCTTCTACCCCCAAGCCATAAGACTCCTGAACAGCTAATAAAATGTCTCCCCAGACTATTTGCATTTCCCCCCCCTCCTTCTATTCTGCTGCTACTCTGTTATTATCTATGCATAGTCACTTTAGTAACTCTACCTACATGTACATATTACCTCAATTACCTCAACATCGGTGCCCCCGCACATTGACTCTGTACCGGTACCCCTGTATATAGTCTCCACGTTGACTCTGTACCGGTACCCCCTGTATATAGTCTCCACATTGACTCTGTACTGGTACCCCCTGTATATAGTCTCCACATTGACTCTGTACTGGTACCCCCTGTATATAGTCTCCACATTGACTCTGTACTGGTACCCCCTGTATATAGTCTCCACGTTGACTCTGTACTGGTACCCCCTGTATATAGTCTCCACATTGACGCTGTACTGGTACCCCCTGTATATAGTCTGCACGTTGACTCTGTACTGGTACCCCCTGTATATAGTCTCCACATTGACGCTGTACTGGTACCCCTTGTATATAGTCTCCACATTGACTCTGTACTGGTACCCCCTGTATATAGTCTCCACGTTGACTCTGTACTGGTACCCCTGTATATAGTCTCCACATTGACGCTGTACTGGTACCCCCTGTATATAGTCTCCACATTGACTCTGTACTGGTACCCCCTGTATATAGTCTCCACGTTGACTCTGTACTGGTACCCCTGTATATAGTCTCCACATTGACTCTGTACTGGTACCCCTGTATATAGTCTCCACATTGACTCTGTACCGGTACCCCCTGTATATAGTCTCCACATTGACTCTGTACTGGTACCCCCTGTATATAGTCTCCACATTGACTCTGTACCGGTACCCCCTGTATATAGTCTCCACATTGACTCTGTACTGGTACCCCCTGTATTTAGTCTCCACATTGACTCTGTACCGGTACCCCCTGTATATAGTCTCCACATTGACTCTGTACTGGTACCCCCTGTATATAGTCTCCACATTGACTCTGTACCGGTACCCCCTGCATATAGTCTCCACATTGACTCTGTACTGGTACCCCCTGTATATAGTCTCCACATTGACTCTGTACCGGTACCCCCTGTATATAGTCTCCACATTGACTCTGTACTGGTACCCCCTGTATATAGTCTCCACATTGACTCTGTACTGGTACCCCTGTATATAGTCTCCACATTGACTCTGTACCGGTACCCCCTGTATATAGTCTCCACGTTGACTCTGTACTGGTACCCCCTGTATATAGTCTCCACATTGACGCTGTACTGGTACCCCCTGTATATAGTCTCCACGTTGACTCTGTACTGGTACCCCCTGTATATAGTCTCCACATTGATGCTGTACTGGTACCCCCTGTATATAGTCTCCACATTGACTCTGTACTGGTACCCCCTGTATATAGTCTCCACGTTGACTCTGTACTGGTACCCCTGTATATAGTCTCCACATTGACTCTGTACTGGTACCCCTGTATATAGTCTCCACATTGACTCTGTACCGGTACCCCCTGTATATAGTCTCCACATTGACTCTGTACTGGTACCCCCTGTATATAGTCTCCACATTGACTCTGTACCGGTACCCCCCTGTATATAGTCTCCACATTGACTCTGTACTGGTACCCCCCTGTATATAGTCTCCACATTGACTCTGTACCGGTACCCCCCTGTATATAGTCTCCACATTGACTCTGTACTGGTACCCCCTGTATATAGTCTCCACATTGACTCTGTACCGGTACCCCCCTGTATATAGTCTCCACATTGACTCTGTACTGGTACCCCCTGTATATAGTCTCCACATTGACTCTGTACCGGTACCCCCTGTATATAGTCTCCACATTGACTCTGTACTGGTACCCCCTGTATATAGTCTCCACATTGACTCTGTACTGGTACCCCCTGTATATAGTCTCCACATTGACTCTGTACTGGTACCCCCTGTATATAGTCTCCACATTGACTCTATACTGGTACCCCCTGTATATAGTCTCCACATTGACTCTGTACCGGTACCCCCTGTATATAGTCTCCACATTGACTCTGTACCGGTACCCCCTGTATATAGTCTCCACGTTGACTCTGTACTGGTACCCCCTGTATATAGTCTCCACATTGACTCTGTACCGGTACCCCCCTGTATATAGTGTCCACATTGACTCTGTACTGGTACCCCCTGTATATAGTCTCCACATTGACTCTGTACTGGTACCCCCTGTATATAGTCTCCACATTGACTCTGTACTGGTACCCCCTGTATATAGTCTCCACATTGACTCTGTACCGGTACCCCCTGTATATAGTCTCCACATTGACTCTGTACTGGTACCCCTGTATATAGTATCCACATTGACTCTGTACTGGTACCCCCTGTATATAGTCTCCACATTGACTCTGTACTGGTACCCCTGTATATAGTCTCCACATTGACTCTGTACTGGTACCCCCTGTATATAGTCTCCACATTGACTCTGTACTGGTACCCCCTGTATATAGTCTCCACATTGACTCTGTACCAGTACCCCTGTATATAGTCTCCACATTGACTCTGTACTGGTACCCCCTGTATATAGTCCCGCATTTGTTATTTACTGCTGCTCTTTCATTATTTGTTATTCTTATCTCTTACTTTTTTGGGGGGGGGGGGTATTTTCTTAAAACTGCACTGTTGGTTAAGGGCTTGTAGGTAAGCATTTCACTGTAAGGTCTACCCCTGTTGTATTCGGCGCATGTGATAAATACAATTTGATTTGATAAGCAACTCCATTGTAGATTTGGGCTTGTGTTTTAGGTTATTGTCCTGCTGAAAGGTGAATTCATCTCCCAGTGTCTGGTGGTAAGCAGACTGAACCTGGTTTTCCTCAAGGATTTTGCCTGTGCTTAGCTCCACTCGGTTTTAAGTCCTTAGCAATTACAAGCATACCCATAACATTATGGGTCCCCATTAGCTGCTGCCAAGGCAAAAGCTACTCTTCCTTGGGTCCAGCAAAATTAAGGCAGTTATACAATTAAAAAAACATTACATTGCATTCACAACAGATTTCACAACACATTAAGTGTGTGCCCTCATGCCCATACTTTACTACCACATATCTACAACACAAAATCCATGTGTATGGGTGTGTATAATGCGTATATTACTGTGTTTGAATGCATGTGTCCATGCCTATGTTTGTGTTGCCTCACAGTCCCTGCTGTTCCATAAGGTGCATTTTTATCTGTTTTTTTCAATCAAATTTTACTGCTTGCATGAGTTATTTGATGTGGAATAGTTCCATGAGGTCATAGCTCTATGTAGTACTGTGTGCCTCCCATAGTCTGTTCTGGACTTGGGGACTGTGAGGAGACCTCTGGTAAAATGTCTTGTGGGGTATGCATGGCTGTCTGAGCTGTCTGCCAGTAGTTCAAACAGACAGCTTGGTGTATTCAACGTGTCAATACCTCTCACAAATACAAGTAGTGATGAAGTCAACATGATACAGCCACCACTATGGTTGAAAATATGGAGTGGTACTCAGTAATGTGCTGTATTGATTTTGCTGCAAACATAACACTTTGTATTCAGGACAAAAAGCTAATTGCTTTTGCACATTTTTTACAGTATTACTTTAGTGCCTTATTGCAAACAGGATGCATGTTTTAGAATATTTGTGTCTGTATACTATTCCTTGTTTTCACTCTGTCAGTTAAGTTAGTATTGTGGAGTAACTACGTTGTTGCTCCATGCTAAGTTTTCCCCCATCACAGTCGTTAAACTACGTAACTGTTTTAAAGTCACCATTGGCCTCATCAGCAACTGAGTTAGGAAGGTCGCCTGTATCTTTGTAGTGACTGGGTGTATTGATACACCATCCAAAGTGTAATTAATAACTTCCCCATGCTCAAAGGGATATTCAATGGCTTCTTTTTATGTTTATCCATCTACCAATGAGGGCCCTTCTTTGCGAGGCATTGGAAAACCTCCCGGGTCTTTGTGGTTGAATCTGTTTGAAATTCACTGCTCGACTGAGGGACCTTACAGATAATTGTATGTGTGGGGTACAGAGATGAAGTAGTCATTCATAAATCATGTTAAACACTATTATTACACACAGAGTGAGTCCATGCAACTTATTATGTGAATTGTTAAGCTAATTTTTACTCCTCAACTTATTTAGGCTTGCCATCGCAAAGGGGTTGAATATGTATTGACTTAAGACATTTCTAGCTAGCTCTGGCAATGTTAAGCCAACTCTTGGAAGTTAAAAGACATTCAAAGCTTCTCCATAGAAGTCGTTCCTCCGTAGGTATAATTCTCTGGGCCTAATTCAGATAATTCATGTCGTAACAAGATGGCCAGCGCTTCAAGCCAAGCCTCCTCCTCCTCCTCCACCTTCCCTCGCTCTCTTCCCATCTGCAAAATTTAAGTCGCATCTCGCACCCTACACGTCTGTCCATCGCACATGTAAACAACTATAGCTTGCCCGCACCATAGCAAGCTACTCTATCCACACTGATTGGTGTAATTTCATGTCAAGCTAATGTAAAAAAATTTTTAACTGTTTCTTTTTTATCAGGTCTTTATTTTGCAGGTCGGAACAGTGGAACGGAACAAAAAAATGATGGTCCTGTTCAGAACGAAACGATTGGAAAATGATTTCTGTTCCAACCCCTGCTAGAAAGGCACAGTACAGGCCAGCCTGGCTGTATTTTACCTCTGATACTGAGAAGTGCTGCCGGTTGCATTCGCATCATTCTCTCAAGTCGTCCTATAATAATATGGCCACATATGCTCCCAGCAGGCCCAGTTATTCAGGAAAGCTTAATGCACTCTGCCTTCTTTCTAATCCCAGCTGCTATTCAATGATCATCTAGAACCAAACGTTTCAATATAGTCTAAATATTTGTCATTTGACTTTTAAAATATTAGGCTACCTTTTATATGTAGCATAAACACAACTAGTCACAATGTATTAATGTAATTAGGCTACTTCAAAAGTCTCCTGTGCGCACATTCGTCCAAAATATAATTCCAGCATTCAATCTGTGCAGCAGCCATTTGATGAATGGAAAGAGATATCTGTTATAAAACACAAAAAGTTGAAAGACATTCAGAGTTTGTCAAGCCATACTGGGTAAGGTAGAGAGGGATGTTTGTCAAGATTGACATAGTCTATTTGATTGTGGTGTTGAAAACGCAAACCATGATATTGAAGCACCCAAAGTCTTTATGATTTGCTTATTGGTTGTGTGTTGCACAGAAATCTGTTGGTGGAAAATGTGTTGCATAGGTTGATCATTGCCTGCAGAGAGCCCTAATCAAAGTGTAATTGAAACAGGCAGGGACAGTGAGCCGTCTGGCCCGTAGCCCTGCATGGCATCAACTGGGCCACAAAAGCATGCCGAAGTGGCAATGTCGATATCCACGTTTATAAACACAGGGTCGCTACAGTGATTGTTATTTGTGGTCGTAAACATTATTTTTGCATTAATTCTATGAGGGGGGGCACATTTCTTTAACAGTACAAGGGGAGAGTCAACTTTTTATTGTCACGTGCAGTATTTTGCATGACAATAACCGGCTGACAAAATGTAATGACTGCCACAGCCCTAATGATTGCATAATGTTATGGGTAAGCTTGTCATCGGCAAGGACCAGGGAGGTTTGTTTTATAAAAAGAAACGGAATGGAGCTGAGCCCAGGCAAAATCCTATAGGAAAACCTGGTTCCGTTTGCTTTCCACCAGATACTGGGAGACAAACTAACCTTTAAGCAGGACAATAACATAAAACACAGGGCCAAATATACACTGGAGCTGCTTACCAAGACAACATTGAATGTTTCTGAGTGGCCTAGTTGAGGTTTTGACTTAAATCAGCGTGAAGTCTATGGTAAGACTTGATAATGGCTGTCTAGCAATGATCAACAGAATTGTCAAGGCTCACTAGAGTGATGGGGTGAAGTCAGGCGCAGGAGACCAAAGATGCGTAGTAGGGTGTTTTATTCCTAATTCCAACAAATCCAATCAGGAAATGAACATGGAAAACGAACCAGACAAAAAATATCAATGTCCACCTCAACAGGGTCGGAACACAGTCCAGAAACAAAAATAACGTTCTTCCACAAAATGAAGCAGGAAAACAAAAACCCCCACTAAACCCCCACAACAGGCAACAACGAACAATCCCGCACAAATACCTAAACCCAGACAGCAAGACTAAATACCCCACTAATTACCTTACTCAAAACAGGTGTAACACAAAACCAAACAAAACCAAACGAAAAGGAAAAGAGGATCGGTGGCAGCTAGTAGGCCGGCAACGACGACCACCGAGCACCACCCGAACAGGGAGAGGAGCCACCTTCGGTAGACTTCGTGACAAGAATATTCAAAAGAATAACGTGAAAATATTGTTCAATCTAGGTGTGCAAAGCTCTTAGAAACTTACCCAGCAAGACTCAGGGCTGTAACCTTGGCCAAATGTGATTCTAACATGTATTGACTCAGGGGGTTGAATACTTATCTAATTGAGATACTGTATATTAGAGTTAATTTATAAAAAATAAAAATTTCAACAAAAACTACCACTTTGACATTACAAAGTATTTTGTGTAGATCAATGGCAAAAAAAATGACAAATCCATTTTAATCCAACTTTGTAACACAACAAAATGTGGAAAAAGTCAAGGGGGTAAATACTTTCTGAAGGGACTGTATACACACTATATAGACACTCACCCACACACACTACATTGACACTCCCACACAAAACCTGCACACATTCACATACACTACATATGCTTACACACACATGTACTTACACAACACAAACACACATACACACACACTTACAAACATACACACACACTTTTACACACATTATTATTACTTTTACACACATTGCTACTCTGTTCTTTATTTTACTCTTATTATTATCTATCCCGATGCCTAGTCACTTTAGCCTGCCTTCATGTACATATCTACCTCAAATACCTTAATTTTATCTATCCTGATGTCTAGTCACTTTACCCTGCCTTCATGTACATATCTACCTCAAATACCTTATTATTATCTATCCTGATGTCTAGTCACTTTACCCTGCCTTCATGTACATATCTACCTCAAATACCTTATTATTATCTATCCTGATGTCTAGTCACTTTACCCTGCCTTCATGTACATATCTACCTCAAATACCTTATTATTATCTATCCTGATGTCTAGTCACTTTACCCTGCCTTCATGTACATATCTACCTCAAATACCTTATTATTATCTATCCTGACGCCTAGTCACTTTACCCTGCCTTCATGTACATATGTACCTCAAATACCTTATTATTATCTATCCTGACGCCTAGTCACTTTACCCTGTCTTCATGTACATATCTACCTCAAATACCTTATTATTATATATACTGATGTCTAGTCACTTTACCCTGCCTTCATGTACATATCTACCTCTAATACCTTATTATTATCTATCCTGATGTCTAGTCACTTTACCCTGCCTTTATGTACATATCTACCTCTAATACCTTATTATTATCTATCCTGATGTCTAGTCACTTTACCCTGCCTTCATGTACATATCTACCTAAAATACCTTATTATTATCTATCCTGATGTCTAGTCACTTTACCCTGCCTTCATGTACATATCTACCTCAAATACCTTATTATTATCTATCCTGATGCCTAGTCACTTTACCCTGCCTTTATGTACATATCTACCTCAAATACCTTATTATTATATATCCTGATGTCTAGTCACTTTACCCTGCCTTCATGTACATATCTACCTCAAATACCTTATTATTATCTATCCTGATGCCTAGTCACTTTACCCTGCCTTCATGTACATATCTACCTCAAATACCTCGTAACTCTGCACATTGATCTGGTGCTGATATTCCCTGTATATAGCTCCACATTGATCTGGTTCTGATACTCCCTGTATATAGCTCCACATTGATCTGGTTCTGATACTCCCTGTATATAGCTCCACATTGATCTGGTTCTTGTACTCCCTGTATATAGCTCCACATTGATCTGGTTCTTGTACTCCCTGTATATAGCTCCACATTGATCTGGTACTGGTACGCCCTGTATATAGCTCCACATTGATCTGGTACTGGTACTCCCTGTATATAGCTCCACATTGATCTGGTACTTGTACTCCCTGTATATAGCTCCACATTGATCTGGTACTGGTACGCCCTGTATATAGCTCCACATTGATCTGGTACTGGTACTCCCTGTATATAGCTCCACATTGATCTGGTTCTGGTACTCCCTGTATATAGCTCCACATTGATCTGGTTCTGGTACTCCCTGTATATAGCTCCACATTGATCTGGTACTGGTACTCCCTGTATAGAGCTCCATTCTTGTGTATTTTATTTTATTCCTCTTGTGTTGCTATTTTATATAAAAAAATATATATATGTGTGTTATTATTGTTTATAAACTCTGCATCTTTGGGATGGGCTTGTAAGCAAGCATATCATGGTAAAGTCTACACCAGTTGTATATTTGGCGCATGTGACAAATACAATTTCATTTGATTTGATTTCTTCCTCACTTCTCTCCCTCTTTCCGTGTGGAAGAAGATGCAAGTTAATTACAACCAGAGGGCATGATCCTCCTGTCCTCAGCAGTATGGATTTATCTGTTGTACTCCCACCATATCAGACAGGAACACAGCAGAGACACAGTATACTGAGTACAGGGGAGATAGGCAGAAGGTGGGGGCAGAGTAAAATATCCACCTTAAAGGGGCCATTCAGAGGCAGAGCATTCCTATAAAGGTTATATAGATGGAACTAGTGTTGCAGTTCCCACATTCAACTAATTTGTCTCCTCAGTTTCCCTCCTGCCCTGCGGCCACTTGTCTCTCCAGACTGAACCCAGATCACAGAGCATACTGTAACTCTGTGTTCCTGCCAAACAGTTCACCTGGCACAGGTCCAAGTGCAGGGCTGAATAGGACCTGAGAGCTAGTGCAATGTGGTGCAAGTGAGAGCTGGTTAAGCAAGGAAGGGATTTCTCTCTCACAGCCCCTAGGCGCCCTCAGCTTGTGGACAGGAACATGGAACTGACTGCAAAGACATTCAAACCCAGCGAGAACGTCTCAGAATGCAGGTGGACCTGCTGCAAATGGGACATAATAAACCCTACAGTCCTACAGTACATCTGAGGTCCAAAATCATCAGTCTCTCTCTCGCCTCTCTTTTTCTCTCTCATCCCTTTATTAGATTTGTGATTTTTGAATGTTATTGTGCCAAAATTATGTTTACAGTATATGTATCGTCCCTTGCCATGTTTAGTCAGTTCTCAAGGATGATTTTGTTTCATAAAACATAAAACAAAGTTTCACAAACGACAATGATAAGATAAAGCTACTTGGCTATTAAAAAGCAAAGTCTGTCATGTTCGATACATCTTCTTTGTCGCTGTAGGAGCATTTTCAGCCACCTGGTCTAAACAATATTATTCCGTCATTCCCCTATAGGAGGAAGTCATAGATTAACCAATGCACCTTTTGTGAACCACGCTGTAATGTTGACCCAAGGAAATACAGTACTTCTGGATTATGTATTACTGACTGGTTGTCAAGCAAAGCTTTACTGTGGGATCAAGTGTTTACAGTCAGAACAGGAACTGAATTCGAGCATTCCACAATATTCAATCTTAAATGCAAAATCTTCTACCCTTTAGCTTCTTTGTCTCCTTGTAGCTTCCTCAGTGAAGTAGGCTAGTTGTAAGATGTTTGTTTGATGTTTGTGTGTTTCCCTCACAAAAACATACACACACCTCCTGCGATGGTCCTTACTAGAGGTTATTGATTTTGCGTTTAGCACCACTCTTTGCATAGTGACTCACAATAAGACATTGACTAATGAATCACGGGTTGTTAACCAACACAGTGTCACTTCACAGCTCAGCGCTCAACTCAAATCGTAGATAAAATTGCCAGAGGCCATTTAAACTAAATCCATCCCTAATCCTTGACTTTTATTACATTTTACATTTACATCGGAGTCATTTAGTAGACGTTCTTATCCAGAGTGCATTACAGGCGCAATTAGGGTTAAGTGCCTTGCTCAAGGGCACATCGGCAGGATTTTCATCTAGACTTGTGAATTTGAACCAGCAACTTTTCAGTTACTTGCTCAAACCTCTTAACCGCTAGAGTGCCTGCTGTCAAATGGTCATCAGCACTTCAGGGGCTGTTGACCCTGTGTATATAATATGTTCGTGATGATGAGAGCCACCAAGAGGGGTGTGGTAGTCTGCGTGGTATCACACTGATGCCCCAACTGTGTGCGTGTGTGTGTCACTGCGTGTGTGTGTGTTAGAGAGGGAGAGAGACTTCCACAGTTTTAAAATATGTGTCAGAGGAGGAAGCTCAGTAGGTCATCGTGACTACTGAATCGGCCTCCCTCCTTCTGAGTCCTTTTCCCATTAAGAGCTCTGGCGGTTCAGTGAAAGTCATGACACAGTCATATCCTTTAACAATAACTTTATATATAGAAGCACTTAGAAATGAAAAGGGCTTAACAAGAAAAACTTCCAAAAGGACTAATTAGAGGCAGAAAGGAGATTTTTATTTTATACCTTTATTTAACTAGGCAAGTCAGTTAAGAACAAATTCTTATTTTCAATGACGGCCTAGGAACAGTGGATTAACTGCCTTGTTCAGGGGCAGAACAACAGATTTGTACCTTGTCAGCTCGGGGATTCGAACTTGCAACGTTTCCGGTTACTAGCCTAACGCTCTAACCACTAGGCAACACTGCCACCCCAAAGATGATGTGCTCCACAAAAAAGCCAGAGATTCATTTATTTTAGCTCACTTTAATCCAGTGTTCAGTATAAGTATACAGGTGACTGACGCTTCGACTTCAAGCTGAAGTCTTCCTCAGAGTGGGCACTTAGAAATTTTTATTCCAAATAAATCTGAGTGCCTTCACTCATTCTATATCGTTCCATTTCGCATTTATCAGATAGCCCAGTTTCTGGAATGTGCAGTGTTTCTCACATAGAACTGTTCCAATTTATAGAGATAGGCCTTTCTCTACCTCTGACTGCACTGGGGTCACAAGGCAATGACACCACCAGGATGACCCCACCAGGAAGTGAGTGAGTGACTGCTGGGAGTCACTTTTGGTCAGAAGGCCTGACCACTGAGTTTTTAGCCTGACTGTGTGTCATGGTCAAGCTCAGCCAATGGGGTAGGTGGTGACCTGCAGTTCGATGGTGGGAGATGATGTTTTGCATCATCAATAATTCAAGCTACACTATTTTCTTTCCACAGTGATCAGCCCACTTGTACTATTCATTCATATAAAGTACCAGTCAAAAGTTTGGACACGTCTACTCATTCCAGGGTTTTTCTTTATTTTTACTATTTTCTACATTGTAGAATAATAGTGAATACATCAACACTATGAAATAACACATCTGGAATCATGTAGTAAACAAAAAAGTGTTAAACAAATCAAAATATATTTGATATTTGAGATTCTTCAAAGTAGCCAACCTTTGCCTTGATGACAGCTTTGCACACTCTTGGCATTCTCTCAATCTCAAGCTGGTTGAGATAATGCCAAGAGTGTGCAAAGCTGTCATCAAGGCAAAGGTTGGCTACTTTGAAGAATCTCAAATATCAAATATATTTTGATTTGTTTAACACTTTTTGGGTTACTACATGATTCCGTATGTGTTTTTTCTTAGTTTTGATGTCTTCACTATTATTCTACAATGTAGAAAATAGTAAAAAATCAAGAAAAACCCTTGAATGAGTAGGTATGTCCAAACTTTTGACTGGTACTGTACATACAGAAGTCCACTGATAAGCACATGGCTTGGTCACAGATTCCACATTGTGTGCAGAACACCGGTTTGGATCATTGTTTTACATCAGCACCTAAATAAAAACGTCTAGTGTCCAACAAAAGGAGGGGAAACGTAAAAAAATATTGATCTGTATAATTATCTTCATCGTTAACTGTAATAGGTGTGTAAGATGTGTATAACATCAGTGACACACCTATAGACAGAGGCAGTGTATGAGAGTGGGAGGGCCAAGCCTTCATGGATACGTAGGCCTATGGCATGTCAGGTTATCCTCTGTTGCAACGTGTGACTGAAGTTCACCTAGGAGGAGAAGTGTTGGGAAATGGAACGCCAAAGACATTTTTATGACTTGTAATTACTTTGAACTATTTCACCATTCATTGTATAGACAAATAGATTGCATTGCATGTTTTCTGGCTTGACTTTTGTGCTTAGACTAGGTGTGACTTTTTTATGAGATTTAATAGCTTTGAACTACTTCACCTTTCATTGTATAGAACTGTTCTGTAACGAATAGGGTAATAGAGTGCTCTGCACATTTTCTTCTGGCTAAACATCAAAATACAACTTTGTGCTTTTTTTCAGTTTAGTGCAGAATTTCCATTGGGGTCACGACTCCAAGTGGGGTTGCCCTGATATGAAAATGTGGTCGCGAGAGAAAGTCAGAAAAAATGAATTGAATAGTGCATGATTCATAGAACCGTGGTTTCGTCAGTAACCTTCGGTAGCTGCTAGATGCTGTTGTATTAGACAGAACGGTTTCTGTTTTCTTCCTACAAAATGTGGCTCTCTTTTGAACCGTTTAAGCTACAAAATATTTTCACTGAAAGATAAGCCTCTCAGGAACACATATGTGTCTTCTGTTTCCCTCTGTAATGCCTACAAGCAACACAGGACACATGCGAACAGAGTGGACAAGACCAAGTCAGACTGGGGGAAATAGAACATCAATGATGATGGGGTTTTTTTACACAGAAGAGGATACAAAATGATTGCCTGATGATGTTCTGAGCTTCCCAATACCTTTCTGATGCATTTCTGTCACTTCAAACCATGCTTCCTTAAGATTGAAATACTGTCAAAAGTACTGTCAGACTGATTTGTTTTTTATTTATTTATTTATTTATTTCACCTTTATTTAACCAGGTAGGCAAGTTGAGAACAAGTTCTCATTTACAATTGCGACCTGGCCAAGATAAAGCAAAGCAGTTCGACACATACAACAACACAGAGTTACATATGGAATAAAACAAACATACAGTCAATAATATAGTAGAAAAATAAGTCTATATACAATGTGAGCAAATGAGGTGAGATAAGGGAGGTAAAGGCAAAAAAGGCCATGGTGGCAAAGTACATACAATATAGCAAGTAAAACACTGGAATGGTAGATTTGCAGTGGAAGAAAGTGCAAAGTAGAAATATAAATAATGGGGTGCAAAGGAGCAAAATAAAGAGGTAGTTGTATGGGCTAAATTATAGATGGACTATGTACAGGTGCAGTGATCTGTGAGCTGCAGACTGTCATAGCCCCAATTAAAAAAGTTAACATTGGTCATTGATTACATACCTTTTTTTACATGGTGGGGTCGCAAGAATGTTTTCATATCAAAATGGGGTCACTGGCCAAAAACTTTTGAGAACTCCCAGTTTAGAAACACATGCAGAAGAGTGACGTAGAGATGTCACTCACTGTGTTCAACATATAGAGACCCCCCTCGTCTCAATTCTTCTTGGATTTCTTCTTAAAGAACTATATTTTTCTGTGTGCTATGCTATTTGTAGATGTCATTATGTGGGATATGTCGTCTATTTTTACTCCCCCATTTTTTTTAACCAAAAACCTTTTTCCCCTCCTCTCAGTGCTTATGAACTTTCATCTCTGGCACACACAAGCCTACCCTCTGATTTGAAGAAAATGATCTGTAAATTGCATGCTGGTTTGTGCCTAATCATAACAACTCAAAGTAAAATGGTTACAATGAGTGCCGCTCTTCTTTCCCCCCCTGAGTCAAATGAGAAGCACATGTGTCTATGGAGTTTATTTTGACTTCCCTTAAAGCCGTTACGGCACTAAACCACTTCATGGCTATTATGGAGAGTGGCCTCGGTGGAGAGGGGACCAAATGATGGAGTCAGGCAGCACATATGTCACACTGGTGGTTAGCCTGCAGCCTCAGAGGGAACTCAGAGGAAACAGATGGAGGGGGGAGTGATATCGGGAATATTGAACTACTGAACAGCATTGAAAGTAGCCAAAGTCACTTTTGAGTGTAGATTTGCATATACTGTATTTGATTGGGTGTATTTTTGTGGTTCATGCACGTGTGTCAGCACAAAATCCCTGATTATGGGTGTTTGAGAAAATGGCTGTGTTTAAGGCTGACATTTATGCTTAGTTGCCATGTCTCAGCGTTTTACCTCAAGCTGAAATGAAAATTCCCCTCAGAGCCATAGCTGACATTACCAATATAAAGTCACAGATCAACTTGCATTCCACTTCTATCGGGAAGAAAAGGTTGAACAGGTAATTCATGGTAACTATTGACTGAAGTCCCCTCTGAACACTGTCAGGACAGCTCCAGACCTGAGTGTGCCTGGGGTGAGACAATGACAATGCGGACTCTGATTTCAAACACATGTCTTGCCTCTCCAAAACCCCTAAACCCCTAAACCTAACCAATATATCTTTTTTAGGGGGCTGACGCTGGCTTGCATGATCTTTCCAAGCACTGGTGTTTGCAATCTAAAACCCAGTAAGGGCTTTTAACATGATCAGTAATTCACAAAAGTGGTACAGATGTAGGATCACTCTTTTGCTGCTGAGAATTTTCCTGCTTTGCAGGAAATGCCAACATGTTGTTTTTTCAAGATTTTAAAAGACTTCTAAAGTTTGTAATATCCACTTTAAAATGTAACTTTAAAACTTGATTTGCCAGGAAAGATGTATCAACCCCTACAAAAAAATGCCATTCATTATAATGTGAATATAATCATTCACATTTCTTGTTGCTACAGAATGATGTTCCTGCTGTAGCAAATTGGCTTAAATTAAGATCCTACATCTACAATGCCTTCGGAAAGTATTCAGAACCCTTGACTTTTTCCACAATTTTGTACTTTACAGCCTTATTCTAAAATTGATTAACTTGTGTATTGTAAATTACAAAGCAAAAACAGCTTTTTAGAAATGTTTGCTAATTTATAAAAAAATAAAAAAAAATGAAATATTACATTTACGTAAGTATTCAGACTCTACTCAGTACTTTGTTGAAGCACCTATGGCAGCGATTACAGCATTGATTCTTCTTGGGTATGACACTACAAGCTTGGCACACCTGTATTTGGGGAGTTTCTCCCATTCTTCTCAAGCTCTGTCAGTTTGGATGGGGAGCATTGTTGCACAGCTATTTTCAGGTCTCTCCAGAGATGTTAGATCAAATTCAAGTCCGGGCTCTTGCTGGGCCACTCAAGGACATTCAGAGACTTGTACCGAAGCCACTCCTGCATTGTCTTGGCTGTGTGCTTAGGGTTGTTGTCTTGTTTGAAGATGAACCTTCATCTCAATATGAGGTTCTGAATGCTCTGGAGCAGGTTTTCATCAAGGATCTCTCTGTACTTTGCTCCGTTCATCTTTGCCTTGATCCTGACTAGTCTCCCAGTCCCTGCCGCTGGAAAACATCCCCACAGCATGATGCTGCCATCACCATGCTTCACCGTAGGGATGGTGCCAGGTTTCCTCCAGACGTGACGCTTGGCATTCAGGCCAAAGTGTCCAATCTTGGTTTCATCAGACCAGAGAATCTTGTTTCTCATGGTCTGAGAGTCTTAAGGTGCCTTTTGGCAAACTCCAAGCGGGCTGTCATGTGCATTTTACTGAGGAGTGGCTTCCGTCTGGCCACTACCATAAAGGCCTGATTGGTGTAATGCTGCAGAGATGGTTGTCCTTCTGGAAGGTTCTCCTATCTGGAGCTCTGTCAGAGTGACCATCGGGTTCTTGGTCACCTCCCTGACCAAGGTCCTTCTCCCCCGATTGCTCAGTTTGGCCAGGCGGCCAGCTCTAGGAAGAGTCTTGGTAGTTCCAAACCTCTTCCATTTAAGAATGATGGAGGCTATTGTGTTCTTGGGGACCTTCAATGCTGCAGACATTTTTTGTAACGTTCCCCAGATCTGTGCCTCGACACAATGCTGTATCGGAGCTCTACGGACAATTCCTTCCACCTCGTGGCTTGGTTTTTACTCTGACATGCACTGTTAACTGTGGGACCTTATATAGACAGATGTGGGCCTTTCCATGTCCAATCAATTGAATTTACCACCTGTGGTCCAATCAAGTAGTAGAAAAATCTCAAGGATGATCAGTGGAAACAGGATGCACCTGAGCTCAATTTCGAATCTCAAAGCAAAGGGTCTGAATACTTATGAAAATAAGGTATTTCTGTTATTTTTTATAAATTTGCAAAAATGACTAAAAACCTGTTTTTGCTTTGTCATTATAGGGTATTGTGTGGAGATTAGTGAGGTATTTTTATTTAATCAATTATAGAATAAGGCTATAACATAACAAAATGTGGAAAAAGTCAAGGGGTCTGAATATTTTCGGAGGCACTGTAGATATAAAAGAATCGGACTGATTCATGTTTCTTCCACTGCTACCATGAACATACTTGTAACAAATTAATCTAAATGTATATATTTTTTTTGTCATTGCAAATGGATTTGGAATATTCATCCAAGTCCTGTCCAAAAAATGTTTTTGCTATAGTAAAAAATAAACTCTAGAGTCACTACAACTTTGTTGGACATGTGATTGCCAATGCAACAGTTGTTTAAGTTTGTATTGAGTTTCTATTTCATATCTAAATTAATTATAGTAGTTGAATCAGTCACAGACGTTTAAAGCTTATGTATATTAGTTAATTGTTATGGGCAACTGTCACATTGTGGTATTTGTTTAGGCTCCCAATACAAATGTATGATCATCCTGTGCCTGCATAGAAAAGTCCATAGTGAGTGCCAAAACAATCAGCTAACAATGACACAGATAGAACTGTATGTCCTTGTACTGTTATTCTTTATTTGTTAAATGCATCAATGCTATTTACTTGGTACATACAGAACTTTTACTGCCTTCAAAACACTGTGTGAAACTGTGAGAAAGTTTGACATACTGACACTAATATGGAGAGGCACATAGCTTGCATGTCAAGTTCAAAGAGGGAATTGGTGCCATCAGAAATTATGGCACCACTAGGACTTGGATGCCGTTCAAGGTGGATCTCAGCCAAACCTGCTCTATGTGTGTGTGTTTTCAGTTTTACTATCCTTGTGGGGACCAGAAGTCCTCACAAGGATAGTCAAACATTGATATTTCGGCGGTCCCCACAAGGAAAAAGCTATTTCAGGCTTAGGCATTAGGTTTAGGGTTACAATTAGAGTTAGGGAAAGAATTAGGGTTAGGTTTAGGGTTAGGTTTAGGGATTTGGGATTGAGGTTAGGGTTAGGAAAAATTTGATTTTGAATGGGAATCAAACGTTTGGTCCCCACAAGGATAGTAAAATATATGTGTGTGTGTGAGTGTGTATCTGTGTAAGCAGCATAGCCTTGATCAGGGACAAGTGAGTTCACAAGACAGAGAACTTCTAGAACTCTGAGCGGATGACTCATTCCCTATTATTCCCATTACCATGGCAGCGGGCAAACCAGTGTGTTTATCTTGTGCATCGTGTAATCACCTGAGCGTCAGTGTATCTGTGAGAGACGTATTACTCAAGCGTCAGATTTTCCAAAATAGTGCGATCGCAGTACAAAACACCCTCAGCCGACATGTCAAAGCATTGTCTGTCCGCCTTGGGCCATCACATAACAAACAGCAATAGGGAAATCCGGAACTACACACTGTACACATTTCAAAGTGCAGGTTGACATTTATTGTCATGAATCTTGCCCTGAAGGCAGAACTAGATTGGCCAGCTGGAAAGTCAAAAGTGTCTATATTGTAAAACTTAATGAAAACACTTTTTTGGTATTCATTTAAGATTATTGTTAGGCATTAGGGGTAGCAGTGTGGGTTAAGGTTAGGGTTAAAATCCGATTTTATGACTTTGTGGCTGTGCCTGCTTGTGACCAATCTGCAGAGCTGCCTCCAGAACAAGATTCATGACAAAAAAACGTTAACCTGCAATCAAAGGACCCTGGCCGGCTCAGTGTCTGCTTTAAATTAGATAAAATTCGGCGTAATATCCAAGTTGTCAGTACCGTTGAGTCCATTGGAAGGCTTAAAGAATATTACAAATCTCTCCTGATGGATTATATCTATCATTGTACACTTTTGCTCTCATCATGTACACGTGATGAAGTCATGAACCAGGGGGTCTGAAGAGACGTCCTTTACTAGGGGGATATTTGATTCTCCTGATATTTCCAGGTCAGTATACTTCTGATTATATACTCTGTGATTCCTCAGAAACATATCTACACTACACTGTAATCAAAGAAACAATAAAAGTGAAGCTATTTCACTGAAGTACATTTGAGCCTTCCCACTCCTTTCTCAGTAAAGCAAATACCCCCCCAGCACCCACTTTAGTCTGTGTTTAACCTGTGTCCTCTCTCTCTCTCTCTCTCTCTCTCTCTCTCCTTCCCTTCCCTTCCCTTCTTTCTTTCTTTCTTTCTGTCTTTCTTTCTTTCTTTCCTTCCTTCCTTCCTTCCTTCCTTCCTTCCTTCCTTCCTTCCTTCCTTCCTTCCTTCCTTCCTTCCTTCCTTCCTTCCTTCCTTCCTTCCTTCCTTCCTTCCTTCCTTCCTTCCTTCCCTCCCTCCCTCCTTCCTTCCTTCCTTCCTTCCTTCCTTCCCTCCTTCCTTCCTTCCTTCCTTCCTTCCTTCCCTCCCTCCCTCCTTCCTTCCTTCCTTCCTTCCTTCCTTCCTTCCCTCCTTCCTTCCTTCCTTCCTTCCCTTCCTTTCTTCCTTCCTTCCCAATCTCTCAGGTATCATGCCTGTGTGTGTGGGAGTCTGATCCCAACAAGTGATTCCCTGTCAGACACAGCCAGTGTGGGGGCAATACAATTCTCCAGGTAGACTTTGGTGCCCCCTCTCCCCCTTCCACCCTCTACCTACCCCCCTTGTCCTTCTACCTTCCACTACCCCTCATCCTTCTGTACCTTTCCCCCATCCTTCCCCCTCCCCTCTACCCCTTCCGTACCTTCCCCCCCTTTCCTTCCCCACGTCCCTTCTTCCCCTTCCCTCTTCTCCCTCCCATTCCCCCTTCTTGTACCTCATACCTCCTCCCTCCTTCCCCCCTCCCCTTCCATCCTTCTAACTACCCCCTTCCCGCTCCCCCTTGCCCTACTACACCCTCAATGTGAGGAAATATTGTCTGCTGACGACGTCACGCACCCAGCTCATTCACTCACACGCAAGGGCTTCCCTGCAAGAATGAGGGTTGCTAGGCGATGGAGCGCCAGACCATAACAAACACTGGGTTTCTGTGGCGTGTAGCATACCTGTCACTGTGGGAGCTTAGGTCGGATCGCTCGCAATCCGATACTGGCTTACCTGCCTGCTCCTAATTGGCTCACATTAAAGCCCAGCACTTTGGAATGCCAACAGACTTTTTTACAACAACTTTTTACAACAGTTCACTCATCTTAGACCCATTATAATGGCATCTATTTTATGATATGTGCGGTTGTCAGGTTGTTGTGGGGTTATATAAATATCACTGTCTAATTGAGTAAGGTAAATAAATGTTTGAAGAGAACATTTATCAAGTTACATTACAGTAACACCCTTCTTTGAATTCTGAAGGAAGAGATTTGTGAAGGATTTTTTTTTAAATATTACAATCATACTGTAATCCGAAGCATTGTGAAATGATTGTGAACGTTTTTCAAATGTATTCAATGTGAGACTTTTGACCAACTTGATTTTCTCTCAGTTTTAACAGGACACGATCCAGAGGAAGGAATAGAAGCCACCTGTTCCTGGAAATGGTTGGAAGTCTGTAGAAGGGATTCAGCCTGTGTGTGTGCGTGTGTGTGCGTGCCTGTGTGTGAGTGCGACATGCACCTGTGCGTAGGGTTGAGTAGGTTACTTTGTAAATGTCATCCGTTACAGTTACTAGTTAGCTGTCCAAAATTGTTAACAGTAGCGTAACTTTTGGATTACCCAAATTCAGTAATGTAATCTGATTACTTTGATTACTTACTGTTACTTTTGGATTACTTTCCCTTTAAGAGGCATTAGAAGAAGACAAAAAGGATCCATCAAATGCATTTGGTGTGTCATCATAGAGGTCTCTGACTTGTGGTCAGACTCGCTCAGGTGGAACAAACTTAAACTTGTGTCTTTTTTCAATTATGAATTGAATGTCATTAAGGTGTCATAATGTATTTTTTCCCAAGTAAACATCTTTTCTGAATTTAAAAGTAATCCAAGAAGTAATCATCTAGTTTTTCAAAAGCATGTGTAATCTGACTACAATATTTTTACTGGTAATGAAACCAATGACCGTTTTTTGTAATCAGAATACATGTAATTGATTATATGTAATCAGTTACTCCCCAACCCTGCGTGTGCATGTGTGTGTGGGCTCAACCTGTTCTTTGTCGCTCTGTAATACACTTAGGGACTGATAGGGTATGTGTGTGTGATTGCGTACACCTATGCACGTGTACATGTCTGTGTGTTTCCGAGTCATAAAACCAATATGACCATCATATAATTGTTGCTATATCTCCTGAGCCTTTCCAGTAGATGTTTATTTTAAGAAAGTCACGTGTTATTACACCAACAATATGCTGTATGTCATATCCCCCATAATCCAACAGGCTTTGCATTGATTGGGCTAAAGCTGCAGTAATTTCCTCATTAGCACATGAGTTAGGTAGCAGGGCTTAGCACCAGTTTGCTCTGCAGTGATTGATTTGATCCTAAATGAAATGGCCTCTTGAGTCTATTGGACAGCTGAGGAGAGATGAATTGTTAATGACTGAACAAGCAGAAAGGACCATTGTCCTATTTCACATGCCAGTGACAGCAGAAGTATGATGAAATTATAATATGAGAACAATTGTAGGTAAACATACCATAGGCCAAGTCCTAGAGGGGACTGGTTAGCCTATGTGTGAGCATTTAATGCTGTGTTGTAATCAAGAGCTCTTGCTTAAAAAGTCTCTATATCTTGTAATACACTTTCTGTGGAAGTGGAAAGTGCATTATCTTAAGTCTTCAGAGGCCCAGGTGGATATGTTGTTTTTAACCACATCACTCATTGTAACCAGCTGATGAAACAGGACATGTGTAGTTTATGCAGCATTTATAGTGTTGTTCAGCGCAAATCAGGACTGGATGAGGTCACAACCTGAGGTCACAACCTTTCACTGAAACTATAGATCTCATCTTAGGAATGCTCCCTGTTTCAAGTGGTTGCTCTCAATTTTAGAGTGAAACCGCAAACATTCTGTTTGTCACTGAATGCATTTTGTGTATTCAAACAAAGAGCCTTGTACATTTGTGAGAATTCAGGACTCAGTCATAGCAATCCATAAAGAATTGACTCAATTAACTAAACAGTTTATATGTGAATATTGATGTATTGTTTCATTGCTTTGTTACAGGAGATCTGAGAAAGGGAGAGGTGTGATGGAGTGAGTGGATGACAGCACCCCCAATCTCTCCTTCAGCAGTACTGCAGCTCTACTAAGGTAAAGCTGTACTGAACAAAAATATAAACACAACATGCAACAATTTCAAAGATTTTGCTGAGTTACAAAAATCAGTCAATTGAAATAAATAAATTAGGCCCAAATCTATGGATTCCCCTGGGATCTTGTATTTCAGCTAATGAAACATGGGACCAGCACTTTACATGTTGAGTTTATATCTATTTTTTATTTTTGTTCAGTGTATATCCTATTAAAGGCCCAGTGCAGTCAAAAACATGATTTCCTGTGTTATAAATATATTTTCACACTATGAGGTTGGAATAATACTGTGAAATTGTGAAAATCATGATAATGCCCCTTTAATGTAAGAGCTGTTTGAAAAGACCGCCTGAAATTTCAGCCTGTTTTGGTGGGACGGAGTATTGCCCTTCCACGTCACCATGCAGTAAATTAGTTAATAGACTAATAAAAAAGAGAGTTCCAAACCGCTTTACCAATAACAGAAAGTTTTCAGTTTTCCTCTCCGGACTCAGACCACTCCCAAACAGTCCTAGAAAATTTTTGCTTGAGAAATTGCCCTTTGCTAAGAAGCTATTTTTGTAAATTTTTGTCCATTTTAATTTAAATCAATCACAGTAAGGTACTTAATTGTTACCTATAAATAATATTGAGATAGAAACGGCTGTATTGGGCCTTTGACAGATTTTCCGGTACTTTTGTATACTTTTCAGCAAGTAGTTGTGAATGTAGTTAAAAGTAGTCTCTAAAAATTGTGAACTACATTACATATGTGCAGATGTGTGCACTATGTCATTACTCTCTCTCTCACACTCCTCTGTGTGCATCTTGCTAGCTGTCACTGAAATGGCCAGGGGCTGAAGCTCATTGGCTGGAACTCGAATTGCTAGGGGGCAGGTCCACGTGGGTCAAAATGTAGGGGAAATGGCGCCGCACAGCTTCCAGTAAACAGTTGCTTTCAAACGAGGGATTTCATGGCTAATTGAGGTAAAACAGTAATTCTGCTCATAGATTATGCGTGTATGAACTACACATTGACACATCCAACCCAAAATGGGGGGTTTAGTAGTCTAAGTAGTCGCCAAAGTTCCAGAGCATGTCTTTATTGACCAGAAAATCCATATACATGAATATTTTATTTATTTTATTTAACCTTTCTTTAACTAGGCAAGTCAGTTAAGAACAAATTCTTATTTACAAACACGGCCTACCAAAAGGCAAAAGGCCTCCTGAAGGGGACAGGGCTTGGGATTAAAAAATAAATACAAATTAAATATAGGACAAAACACACATCACAACAAGAGAGACAACACAACACTACACAAAGAGAGACCTAAGACAACAACATAGCAAGGCAGCAACACATGACAACACAGCATGGTAGCAACACAACATAACAACAACATGGTAGCAACACAACATGGTAGCAGCATAAAACATGGTACAAACATCATTGGGCACAGACAGCAGCACAAAGGGCAAAAAGGTAGAGACAACAATACATCACACAAAGCAGCCACAACTGTCAGTAAGAGTGTCCATGATTGAGTCTTTGAATGAAGAGATTGAGATAAAACTGTCCAGTTTGAGTGTTTATTGCAGCTCGTTCCTGTCGCTAGCTGCAGCAAACTGAAAAGACAAGCAACCCAGGGATGTGTGTACTTTGGGACCTTTAACAGAATGTGACTGGCAGAATGGGTGTTGTGTGTGGAGGATGAGGGCTGCAGTAGATATCTCAGATAGGGGGGAGTGAGGCCTAAGAGGGTTTTATAAATAAGCATTAACCAGTGGGTCTTGCGACGGGTATACAGAGATGACCAGTTTACAGAGGAGTATAGAGTGCAGTGATGGGTCCTATAAGGAGCATTGGTGGCAAATCTGATGGCCGAATGGTAAAGAACATCTAGCTGCTCGAGAGCACCCTTACCTGCCGATCTATAAATGATGTCTCCGTAATCTAGCATGGGTAGGATGGTCATCTGAATCAGGGTGAGTTTGGCAGCTGGGGTGAAAGAGGTGCGATTACGATAGAGGAAACGAAGTCAGGATTTAACTTTAACCTGTAGCTTTGATATATGTTGAGAGAAGGACAGTGCACCGTCTAGCCATACTCCCAAGTACTTGTATGAGGTGACTACCTCAAGCTCTAAACCCTCAGAGGTAATAATAACACCTATAGGAGGAGGGGCATTATTCTTACCAAACCAACAGGTGTTCAGAACAAGGTTAAGGGCAGATAAAGCTTGTTGGACACCAAGAAAGCATTGTGTAGAGCATTTAACACAAAATCCGGGGAGGGGCCAGCTGAGTATAAGACTGTATCATCTGCATATAAATGGATGAGAGAGCTTCCTACTGCCTGAGCTATGTTGTTGATGTAAATTGAGAAGAAAGTGGGGCCTAGGATCGAGCCTTGGGGTACTCCCTTGGTGACAGGCAGTGGCTGAGACAGCAAATTTTATGACTTTATACACTGCACTCTTTGAGAGAGGTAGTTAGCAAACCAGCCCAAAGACCCCTCAGAGACACCAATACTCGTTAGCCAGCCCACAAGAATGGAATGGTCTACCGTATCAAAAGCTTTGGCCAAGTCAACAAAAATAGCAGCACAATATTGCTTAGAATCAAGGGCAATGGTGACATCGTTGAGGACCTTTAAGGTTGTAGTGACACATCCATAAACTGAGCAGAAACCAGATTGCATACCCGAGAGAATACTATAGACATCAAGAAAGCCAGTCAGTTGAATATTGACAAGTTTTCCCAACACTTTTGATAAACAGGTGAAAATAGAAATAGGCCTATAACAGTTAGGATCAGCTTGATCTCCCCCTTTAAATAAAGGACGAACCGTGGCTGCCTTCCAAGCAATGGGAACCTCCCCAGAAAGGAGAGACAGGTTAAAAAGGTCAGAGATTGGCTTGGCGATGATAGGTGCAGTAACCTGAAAGAAGAAAGGGTTGAAACCATCTTACTCAGATGGTTTTTTGGGGTGAAGTTTAAGGAGCTCCTTTAGCACCTTGGACTCAGTGACTGGCTGCAGGGAGAAACTTTGTTGCGGGACAGAGAAAAAAGAGGGAGAAGCATCGGGGATAGTTGCATTAGAAGGGGTGGGAGATGAGGAAATGTTGGATGGGCAAGGTGGTATGGCTGAGTCAAATAGGAATCCTGACTTAATGAAGTGGTGATTAAATAGCTCAGCCATGTGCTTCTTGTCAGTAACAACCACATCATCAACATTAAGGGACATGGGCAGCTGTGAGGAGGAGGGTTTATTATCCAGGTCTTTAACCGTTTTCCAGAACTTCTTGGGGTTACACCCACAGAGAGAGAACTGCTCCTTAAAGTAACTAACTTTGGCCTTCCGGATAGCCTGAGTGCACTTATTTCTCATTTGCCTGAACAATAGCCAGTCAGCCTGAGTATGCGTGTGCCAAGCCTTTCGCCAAATGCAATTCTTGAGGTGGAGTAACTCTGCAAGATCACGGTCGAACCAGGGCTGAACCTGTTTTAATGCTCATTTTCTTTATGGGGGCCTGTTTGTTAACAATACCACTGAAAATATAAAAAAAGAAGGTCCAAGCGTCTTCGACAGAGGGGATGAAGCTGATTCTATACTATTTTACAGAGGCCAGTTCATGAAGGAAGGCTTGCTCATTGAAGTTATTTAGCAAGTGTCTATGACAAATCAGGACAGGTCATTTCACTGAGCAGCCATTACGAACACTGGCTGTAAAACAGTGCTCACTAAGGTCATTACAGAAAACACCAGACTGATACCTATCAGGATTATTTTTGAGGATAACATCAAGAAGAGTAGCCTTTTCTGGGTGTTTGGAGTCATACCTTGTGGGATTGGTAATAATCTGAGAAATATTTAGGGAGTACCATTGCTTTAGGACTTGGTCAGGTATTTTACTAGTTCAACACTCTAACCACTAGGCTACCTGCCGCCCCAAATGTGCATCAAATGGCAACAAGATCATATTGTACAGCAATTTCATCAGGTAACATGAATACAAAGCCGGTGAGAGGTGATTAGAAGAGGATGGGAGGCCAAAAGTCTGTGTAACCAATAGAGAGTCAGAGTCCAGAGTGTGGGAACAAACAGTCTGTCCCACGGTTGGGTAAAGAAAGTTTGCAGTCAACCGTCGTATGCAGTAGTCATGAGACAAATAGCATAATAGCAAAATGCACAAGAAAAAAATAAAATATATAACAACTTGGGGCCATTGTAAATTCAGAGTCACTCGCCCAACAGTGTGTGAGCACTGGAGGTGAGCGAAAGTTCAGGAGAGAGGGGCGAGTGTGGTGGGGGTACGTGTACCAAACAGGGGGAGACAGGCCAGGGCAGACGGTGAAAAGAGAGGGGTGAGTGTGGTGGATGTACCTATACCAGACAGGGGGAGACATGCCAGGGCAGACGGTGAACAGAGAGGGGGGAGTGTGGTGGATGTACCTGTACCAGACAGGGGGAGACAGGCCAGGGCAGACGGTGAACAGAGAGGGGTGAGTGTGGTGGGGGTACCTGTACCAGACAGGGGGAGACATGCCAGGGCAGACGGTGAACAGAGAGGGGCGAGTGTGGTGGGGGTACCTGTACCAGACAGGGGGAGACAGGCCAGGGCAGACGGTGAACAGAGAGGGGTGAGTGTGGTGGGGGTACCTGTACCAGACAGGGGGAGACAGGCCAGGGCAGACGGTGAAAGAGAGGGGTGAGTGTGGTGGGGGTACCTATACCAGACAGGGGGAGACATGCCAGGGCAGACGGTGAACAGAGAGGGGTGAGTGTGGTGGGGGTACCTGTACCAGACAGGGGGAGACATGCCAGGGCAGACGGTGAACAGAGAGGGGTGAGTGTGGTGGGGGTACCTGTACCAGACAGGGGGAGACAGGCCAGGGCAGACGGTGAACAGAGAGGGGTGAGTGTGGTGGATGTACCTGTACCAGACAGGGGGAGACAGGCCAGGGCAGACCGTGAACAGAGAGGGGTGAGTGTGGTGGGGGTACCTGTACCAGACAGGGGGAGACAGGCCAGGGCAGACCGTGAACAGAGAGGGGTGAGTGTGGTGGGGGTACCTATACCAGACAGGGGGAGACAGGCCAGGGCAGACGGTGAACAGAGAGGGGTGAGTGTGGTGGGGGTACCTGTACCAGACAGGCGGAGACAGGCCAGGGCAGACCGTGAACAGAGAGGGGTGAGTGTGGTGGGGGTACCTGTACCAGACAGGGGGAGACAGGCCAGGGCAGACGGTGAACAGAGAGGGGTGAGTGTGGTGGATGTACCTATACCAGACAGGGGGAGACAGGCCAGGGCAGACCGTGAACAGAGAGGGGTGAGTGTGGTGGGGGTACCTGTACCAGACAGGGGGAGACAGGCCAGGGCAGACCGTGAACAGAGAGGGGTGAGTGTGGTGGGGGTACCTGTACCAGACAGGGGGAGACAGGCCAGCGCAGACCGTGAACAGAGAGGGGTGAGTGTGGTGGGGGTACCTGTACCAGACAGGGGGAGACAGGCCAGGGCAGACGGTGAACAGAGAGGGGTGAGTGTGGTGGGGGTACCTGTACCAGACAGGGGGAGACAGGCCAGGGCAGACGGTGAAAGAGAGGGGTGAGTGTGGTGGGGGTACCTATACCAGACAGGGGGAGACATGCCAGGGCAGACGGTGAACAGAGAGGGGTGAGTGTGGTGGGGGTACCTGTACCAGACAGGGGGAGACATGCCAGGGCAGACGGTGAACAGAGAGGGGTGAGTGTGGTGGGGGTACCTGTACCAGACAGGGGGAGACAGGCCAGGGCAGACGGTGAACAGAGAGGGGTGAGTGTGGTGGATGTACCTGTACCAGACAGGGGGAGACAGGCCAGGGCAGACCATGAACAGAGAGGGGTGAGTGTGGTGGGGGTACCTGTACCAGACAGGGGGAGACAGGCCAGGGCAGACCGTGAACAGAGAGGGGTGAGTGTGGTGGGGGTACCTATACCAGACAGGGGGAGACAGGCCAGGGCAGACGGTGAACAGAGAGGGGTGAGTGTGGTGGGGGTACCTGTACCAGACAGGCGGAGACAGGCCAGGGCAGACCGTGAACAGAGAGGGGTGAGTGTGGTGGGGGTACCTGTACCAGACAGGGGGAGACAGGCCAGGGCAGACGGTGAACAGAGAGGGGTGAGTGTGGTGGATGTACCTATACCAGACAGGGGGAGACAGGCCAGGGCAGACCGTGAACAGAGAGGGGTGAGTGTGGTGGGGGTACCTGTACCAGACAGGGGGAGACAGGCCAGGGCAGACCGTGAACAGAGAGGGGTGAGTGTGGTGGGGGTACCTGTACCAGACAGGGGGAGACAGGCCAGCGCAGACCGTGAACAGAGAGGGGTGAGTGTGGTGGGGGTACCTGTACCAGACAGGGGGAGACAGTCCAGGGCAGACGGTGAACAGAGAGGGGTGAGTGTGGTGGATGTACCTATACCAGACAGGGGGAGACAGGCCAGGGCAGACCGTGAACAGAGAGGGGTGAGTGTGGTGGGGGTACCTGTACCAGACAGGGGGAGACAGGCCAGGACAGACCGTGAACAGAGAGGGGTGAGTGTGGTGGGGGTACCTGTACCAGACAGGGGGAGACAGGCCAGGGCAGACCGTGAACAGAGAGGGGTGAGTGTGGTGGGGGTACCTGTACCAGACAGGGGGAGACAGGCCAGGGCAGACGGTGAACAGAGAGGGGTGAGTGTGGTGGATGTACCTGTACCAGACAGGGGGAGACAGGCCAGGGCAGACGGTGAACAGAGAGGGGTGAGTGTGGTGGATGTACCTGTACCAGACAGGGGGAGACAGGCCAGGGCAGACCGTGAACAGAGAGGGGTGAGTGTGGTGGGGGTACCTATACCAGACAGGGGGAGACAGGCCAGGGCAGACGGTGAACAGAGAGGGGTGAGTGTGGTGGGGGTACCTGTACCAGACAGGGGGAGACAGGCCAGGGCAGACCGTGAACAGAGAGGGGTGAGTGTGGTGGGGGTACCTGTACCAGACAGGGGGAGACAGGCCAGGGCAGACGGTGAACAGAGAGGGGTGAGTGTGGTGGATGTACCTGTACCAGACAGGGGGAGACAGGCCAGGGCAGACGGTGAACAGAGAGGGGTGAGTGTGGTGGATGTACCTGTACCAGACAGGGGGAGACAGGCCAGGGCAGACCGTGAACAGAGAGGGGTGAGTGTGGTGGGGGTACCTGTACCAGACAGGGGGAGACAGGCCAGGGCAGACCGTGAACAGAGAGGGGTGAGTGTGGTGGGGGTACCTGTACCAGACAGGGGGAGACAGGCCAGGGCAGACCGTGAACTGAGAGGGGTGAGTGTGGTGGATGTACCTGTACCAGACAGGGGGAGACAACCAGGGCAGACGGTGAACTGAGAGGGGTGAGTGTGGTGGATGTACCTGTACCAGACAGGGGGAGACAGGCCAGGGCAGACGGTGAACAGAGAGGGGTGAGTGTGGTGGATGTACCTGTACCAGACAGGGGAGACAGGCCAGGGCAGACGGTGAACAGAGAGGGGTGAGTGTGGTGGATGTACCTGTACCAGACAGGGGGAGACAGGCCAGGGCAGACGGTGAACTGATCACCAGGTGGAATCCAAGCAGCAGTGCAGCAGGCGAAAGGAGTAGGTGTCACACCCACTTGGGAGAAGCTTTTATTTCTGGAGGCAGATTTCTTGTAGAAAAGGCCAGTGAATGGTCTGAAGGGGCTTCAGAGGACGCTTCAAAGACTCCTGATACTTGTTGGGCCCAAAGGCCTCGACACCTTTTACCTCACACCTTAGTGCTAATTGAATTTGTATCTGGTCTGTCCTTGCAAGCCTGGGAGCCTTAACTCAGCATTCAGTCACACTACTCACTCAGTTCCAGGTTGGATGGTGTTTTCAGGTCTCTGCTGTTTGTTTGCTAGAGTACCCTCCGTGTAGTCCAGTCAGGCTTCATTATTTTCATCTATCTGTTTTACTTGGCCTCAAATCTCTCTCAGAGAGATTTAATCTCAGACAAGTGTATTATTCTGAATACAACAAAATCCACAACAGCCTTTTGCAGGCTCATCAACAGATATTTCCTATAAACTTGACATGTTATTCCAGTTTATAGAGAGCTGCTTAGTTAGTGGGCAATGATATTGCCAAATACATTTTATTGTCTATAGCCAACAATAAAGTTAAATTACAAAATGGAGATCAATCTTATCACTGTCTAGAAATAGATCTCACACTGCTGTCTCTTACCAAGCATAGTATGTGATAAAAATATAGAATTAATCAGATATTTGTTTTGCATTCTCTAATACATCTTTCACAACAACACCACCAGAGAACAAATGTGTGACTCTGTGTCATCACCAGTAGTCCCCTACCCTCTCATCTCTAACCTTGGCATGGGTACATACCCACTTCCTTATTTCACACATTTAATGTGATCTATAGTTCCCCTTGTTAGTATAGATTAGGGGTGTGGTGGTATACAGAAGACCTGCAACGCCCGAATATCACTCAAACGGATACTAACTGTGCAGTTTCAGTCCCCCTCTCCACCCCTCATATCTCATAAACAGCTTCAACAACAGAAAGGATCAACTAGCAGATTATCTTTCAGGCTGAACCAGTTGTCTGATTGGACCACCGCCGTGACATGAGCAGTTCAGATGTCATGTCAGTAGTTGTATGCCAGGCAGCTATTCCACATAGATAAGGACAAAAAGATATTATGACAACATGTCACAGTCATATTTTATCAAGATACACTGTGACCTGATTGTAGCCAGAGGTCCAGTGAGTTAGTCACAGTGACTGGCTGTGTTTGGTAAACTGGTGAGGCCACGTCTCTCTCCTATTCCATGGACATGTCTGTCTGTCTGTCTGTCTGTCTGTCTGTCTGTCTGTCTGTCTGTCTGTCTGTCTGTCTGTCTGTCTGTCTGTCTGTCTGTCTGTCTGTTACGGTCTGCTCTGGCACAGTAAGCCAGATCTCAGCTACTGATAGGAGCCCTGACAGTTGCGCAAGAGCAGCCAGAATGTCAACAGAACCATAATAATGGGTAAAATATTAAATTCACTATTTCACTATGGCTGCTGCACCCTGCTCACTGTGACCTAAGCCAAAGCCACCCACACAGAGACTGAACGCCAAGGGAAGGGCCACAGGCTGAAGAAAACAACTTACTCCCCAGGGACCTTTCCTTTCAGATAAGACTGTTCAAGATGGTGATGTATTTCGAATGAGACCCAAAACAATCTGCAACATTTGTTTTTAAGCTCGATAACCACCTGGCGCTATCTGTGGACATAAGGATAAAGGCAAATCCATAAATACATTGAACAGCATTTAATAAATCATTTATTATATGAATCATATGGCTGCATATGGATAGGGTAACTGTCCAAGAAGACTAGGCAAGACACTTCTTAAAGTGGTGGAGTTAGAAGGAAGTAATTTGTCATTGCAAACCCCATTTACATTGCTTTTGTAGGACAGTGTCAGGGGCGTCGTAAAGGACAGACCAAGGCGCAGCGTGTAAAGGGCTCATCTTTTTTTTATTACGAGTGAACACCTAAACAAAATAAACCAACGCCAAACAACAGTTCCGTAAGGACACAAGGACTATACGAAAAACAACCACCCACAAAACCCAAAGGAAAACAGGCTGCCTAAGTATGGCTTCCAATCAGAGACAACAAAAGACACCTGCCTCTGATTGGAAACCACACTCGGCAAAACCTGGAAAACGGAACATAGAAAATGAAAACTAGAACCAAAATCCCCTAGACCAAAAACCCCAAAACACACAAAACAAACACCCCCTGCCACGCCCTGACCATACTACAATGACAAAAGACCCCTTTACTGGTCAGGAAGTGACAGACAGACGAGTGTGTCCACATTATAGCTGTTGTAGGACAGACTAGTGTCCACATTATAACTGTTGTAGGACAAACTGGTGTGTCCACATTATAGCTGTTGTAGGACAGACTGGTGTGTCCACATTTTAACTGTTGTAGGACAGACTGGTGGGTCTACATTATAGCTGTTGTAGGACAGACTAGTGTGTCCACATTATAACTGTTGTAGGACAGACTAGTGTGTCTACGTTATAACTGTTGTAAGACAGACTAGTGTGTCCACATTATAGCTGTTGTAGGACAGACTAGTGTGTCTATATTATAACTGTTGTAGGACAGACTAGTGTCCAAATTATAGCTGTTGTAGGACAGACTAGTGTCCACATTATAGCTGTTGTAGGACAGACTGGTGTGTCCACATTATAACTGTTGTAGGACAGACTAGTGTCCACATTATAGCTGTTGTAGGACAGACTAGTGTCCACATTATAGCTGTTGTAGGACAGACTGGTGTGCCTACATTATAGCTGTTGTAGGAAAGACCGGTGTGTCCACATTATAGCTGTTGTAGGACAGACTAGTGTGTCTATATTATAGCTGTTGTAGGACAGACTAGTGTGTCTACATTATAGCTGTTGTAGGACAGACTAGTGTGTCTACATTATAGCTGTTGTAGGACAGACCAGTGTGTCCACATTATAACTATTGTAGGACAGACTAGTGTGTCTACATTATAGCTGTTGTAGGACAGACTGGTGTGTCTACATTATAACTGTTGTAGGACAGACTGGTGTGTCTACATTATAGCTGTTGTAGGACAGACTAGTGTGTCCACATTATAACTGTTGTAGGACAGACTAGTGTGTCCACATTATAGCTGTTGTAGGACAGACTGGTGTGTCTACATTATAGCTGTTGTAGGACAGACCAGTGTGTCCACATTATAACTGTTGTAGGACAGACTAGTGTGTCTACATTATAGCTGTTGTAGGACAGACTGGTGTGTCCACATTATAACTGTTGTAGGACAGACTGGTGTGTCTACATTATAGCTGTTGTAGGACAGACTGGTGTGTCTACATTATAACTGTTGTAGGACAGACTGGTGTGTCTACATTATAGCTGTTGTAGGACAGACTAGTGTCCACATTATAGCTGTTGTAGGACAGTGTCCACATTATAGCTGTTGTAGGACAGACTGGTGTGTCTACATTATAACTGTTGTAGGACAGACTAGTGTGTCTACATTATAACTGTTGTAGGACAGACTGGTGTGTCTACATTATAACTGTTGTAGGACAGACTAGTGTCCACATTATAGCTGTTGTAGGACAGTGTCCACTTTATAGCTGTTGTAGGACAGACTGGTGTGTCCACATTATAACTGTTGTAGGACAGACTGGTGTGTCTACATTATAACTGTTGTAGGACAGACTAGTGTCCACATTATAGCTGTTGTAGGACAGTGTCCACATTATAGCTGTTGTAGGACAGACTAGTGTGTCCACATTATAGCTGTTGTAGGACAGACTAGTGTGTCCAAATTATAACTGTTGTAGGACAGACTAGTGTGTCTACATTATAACTGTTGTAGGACAGACTAGTGTGTCCACATTATAGCTGTTGTAGGACAGACTGGTGTGTCTACATTATAGCTGTTGTAGGACAGACTAGTGTGTCTACATTATAGCTGTTGTAGGACAGACTGGTGTGTCTACATTATAACTGTTGTAGGACAGACTGGTGTGTCTACATTATAGCTGTTGTAGGACAGACTGGTGTGTCTACATTATAGCTGTTGTAGGACAGACTAGTGTCCACATTATAGCTGTTGTAGGACAGACTGGTGTGTCTACATTATAGCTGTTGTAGGACAGACCAGTGTGTCCACATTATAACTGTTGTAGGACAGACTAGTGTGTCTACATTATAGCTGTTGTAGGACAGACTAGTGTGTCTACATTATAGCTGTTGTAGGACAGACCAGTGTGTCCACATTATAACTGTTGTAGGACAGATTAGTTTGTCTACATTATAGCTGTTGTAGGACAGACTGGTGTGTCCACATTATAATTGTTGTAGGACAGACTAGTGTATCTACATTATAGCTGTTGTAGGACAGACTGGTGTGTCTACATTATAGCTGTTGTAGGACAGACTAGTGTCCACATTATAGCTGTTGTAGGACAGACTGGTGTGTCTACATTATAGCTGTTGTAGGACAGACCAGTGTGTCTACATTATAACTGTTGTAGGACAGACTAGTGTGTCCACATTATAGCTGTTGTAGGACAGTGTCCACATTATAACTGTTGTAGGACAGACTGGTGTGTCCACATTATAACTGTTGTAGGACAGACTGGTGTGTCCACATTATAACTGTTGTAGGACAGACTGGTGTGTCTACATTATAAATGTTGTAGGACAGACTAGTATGTCTACATTATAGCTGTTGTAGGACAGACTAGTGTGTCTACATTATAGCTGTTGTAGGACAGACTAGTGTGTCTACATTATAGCTGTTGTAGGACAGACTGGAGTGTCTACATTATAGCTGTTGTAGGACAGACTAGTGTCCACATTATAACTGTTGTAGGACAGACTAGTGTGTCTACATTATAGCTGTTGTAGGACAGACTGGTGTGTCTACATTATAGCTGTTGTAGGACAGACTAGTGTCCACATTATAGCTGTTGTAGGACAGTGTCCACATTATAGCTGTTGTAGGACAGACTGGTGTGTCTACATTAAAACTGTTGTAGGACAGACTAGTGTGTCTACATTATAACTGTTGTAGGACAGACTAGTGTGTCTACATTATAACTGTTGTAGGACAGACTGGTGTGTCTACATTATAACTGTTGTAGGACAGACTAGTGTGTCTACATTATAACTGTTGTAGGACAGACTGGTGTGTCTACATGATAACTGTTGTAGGACAGACTAGTGTGTCTACATTATAACTGTTGTAGGACAGACTGGTGTGTCTACATTATAGCTGTTGTAGGACAGACTGGTGTGTCTACATTATAGCTGTTGTAGGACAGACTAGTGTCCACATTATAGCTGTTGTAGGACAGTGTCCACATTATTGCTGTTGTAGGACAGACTGGTGTGTCCACATTATAACTGTTGTAGGACAGACTGGTGTGTCTACATTATAACTGTTGTAGGACAGACTGGTGTGTCTACATTATAGCTGTTGTAGGACAGACTAGTATGTCTACATTAAAGCTGTTGTAGGACAGACTAGTGTGTCTACATTATAGCTGTTGTAGGACAGACTGGTGTGTCTACATTATAGCTGTTGTAGGACAGACTGGTGTGTCTACATTATAGCTGTTGTAGGACAGACTAGTGTGTCTACATTATAGCTGTTGTAGGACAGACTAGTGTGTCTACATTATAGCTGTTGTAGGACAGACTGGTGTGTCTACATTATAGCTGTTGTAGGACAGACTAGTCTGTCTACATTATAGCTGTTGTAGGACAGACTAGTGTGTCTACATTATAGCTGTTGTAGGACAGACTGGTGTGTCTACATTATCGCTGTTGTAGGACAGACTAGTGTCCACATTATAACTGTTGTAGGACAGACTAGTGTGTCCACATTATAGCTGTTGTAGGACAGACTGCTGTGTCTACATTATAGCTGTTTTAGGACAGACTAGTGTCCACATTATAGCTGTTGTAGGACAGACTAGTGTGTCTACATTATAGCTGTTGTAGGACAGAGTGGTGTGTCCACATTATAGCTGTTGTAGGACAGACTGGTGTGTCTACATTATAGCTGTTGTAGGACAGACTAGTGTGTCTACATTAAAGCTGTTGTAGGACAGACTAGTGTGTCTACATTATAGCTGTTGTAGGACAGACTAGTGTGTCTACATTATAACTGTTGTAGGACAGACTGGTGTGTCTACATTATAGCTGTTGTAGGACAGACTAGTGTCCACATTATAGCTGTTGTAGGACAGACTAGTGTGTCTACATTATAGCTGTTGTAGGACAGACTGGTGTGTCCATATTATAGCTGTTGTAGGACAGACTAGTGTGTCTACATTATAGCTGTTGTAGGACAGACTAGTGTGTCTACATTATAGCTGTTGTAGGACAGACTAGTGTGTCTACATTATAGCTGTTGTAGGACAGACTGGTGTGTCCACATTATAGCTGTTGTAGGACAGACTAGTGTGTCTACATTATAGCTGTTGTAGGACAGACTAGTGTGTCTACATTATAGCTGTTGTAGGACAGACTAGTGTGTCTACATTATAGCTGTTGTAGGACAGACTAGTGTGTCTACATTATAGCTGTTGTAGGACAGACTAGTGTGTCTACATTAAAGCTGTTGTAGGACAGACTAGTGTGTCTACATTATAGCTGTTGTAGGACAGACTAGTGTGTCTACATTATAGCTGTTGTAGGACAGACTAGTGTCTACATTATAGCTGTTGTAGGACAGACTAATGTGTCTACATTATAGATGTTGTAGGACAGACTAGTGTGTCTACATTATAGCTGTTGTAGGACAGAATAGTGTCTCTACATTATAGCTGTTGTAGGACAGACTAGTGTGTCCACATTATAACTGTTGTAGGACAGACTAGTGTGTCCACATTATAACTGTTGTAGGACAGACTAGTGTGTCCACATTATAACTGTTGTAGGACAGACTAGTGTGTCTACATTATAGCTGTTGTAGGACAGACTAGTGTGTCTACATTATAGCTGTTGTAGGACAGACTAGTGTCTCTACATTATAGCTGTTGTAGGACAGACTAGTGTGTCCACATTATAACTGTTGTAGGACAGACTAGTGTGTCCACAATATAACTGTTGTAGGACAGACTAGTGTGTCTACATTATAGCTGTTGTAGGACAGACTAGTGTGTCTACATTATAACTGTTGTAGGACAGACTAGTGTGTCCACATTATAGCTGTTGTAGGACAGACTAGTGTCCACATTATAGCTGTTGTAGGACAGACTAGTGTGTCTACATTATAGCTGTTGTAGGACAGAGTGGTGTGTCCACATTATAGCTGTTGTAGGACAGACTGGTGTGTCTACATTATAGCTGTTGTAGGACAGACTAGTGTGTCTACATTAAAGCTGTTGTAGGACAGACTAGTGTGTCTACATTATAGCTGTTGTAGGACAGACTAGTGTGTCTACATTATAACTGTTGTAGGACAGACTGGTGTGTCTACATTATAGCTGTTGTAGGACAGACTAGTGTCCACATTATAGCTGTTGTAGGACAGACTAGTGTGTCTACATTATAGCTGTTGTAGGACAGACTGGTGTGTCCATATTATAGCTGTTGTAGGACAGACTAGTGTGTCTACATTATAGCTGTTGTAGGACAGACTAGTGTGTCTACATTATAGCTGTTGTAGGACAGACTAGTGTGTCTACATTATAGCTGTTGTAGGACAGACTGGTGTGTCCACATTATAGCTGTTGTAGGACAGACTAGTGTGTCTACATTATAGCTGTTGTAGGACAGACTAGTGTGTCTACATTATAGCTGTTGTAGGACAGACTAGTGTGTCTACATTATAGCTGTTGTAGGACAGACTAGTGTGTCTACATTATAGCTGTTGTAGGACAGACTAGTGTGTCTACATTATAGCTGTTGTAGGACAGACTAGTGTGTCTACATTATAGCTGTTGTAGGACAGACTAGTGTGTCTACATTATAGCTGTTGTAGGACAGACTAGTGTCTACATTATAGCTGTTGTAGGACAGACTAATGTGTCTACATTATAGATGTTGTAGGACAGACTAGTGTGTCTACATTATAGCTGTTGTAGGACAGAATAGTGTCTCTACATTATAGCTGTTGTAGGACAGACTAGTGTGTCCACATTATAACTGTTGTAGGACAGACTAGTGTGTCCACATTATAACTGTTGTAGGACAGACTAGTGTGTCCACATTATAGCTGTTGTAGGACAGACTAGTGTGTCTACATTATAACTGTTGTAGGACAGACTAGTGTGTCTACATTATAGCTGTTGTAGGACAGACTAGTGTGTCCACATTATAGCTGTTGTAGGACAGACTAGTGTGTCTACATTATAGCTGTTGTAGGACAGACTAGTTTACACATAATAGCTGTTGTAGGACAGACTAGTGTGTCTACATTATAGCTGTTGTAGGACAGACTAGTGTGTCTACATTATAGCTGTTGTAGGACAGACTAGTGTGTCCACATTATAGCTGTTGTAGGACAGACTAGTGTCTACATTATAGCTGTTGTAGGACAGACTGGTGTGTCTACATTATAACTGTTGTAGGACAGACTGGTGTGTCTACATTATAGCTGTTGTAGGACAGACTGGTGTGTCCACATTATAACTGTTGTAGGACAGACTAGTGTGTCTACATTATAGCTGTTGTGGGACAGACTAGTGTGTCTACATTATAGCTGTTGTAGGACAGACTAGTGTGTCCACATTATAGCTGTTGTAGGACAGACTAGTGTGTCTACATTATAACTGTTGTAGGACAGAGTAGTGTGTCTACATTATAACTGTTGTAGGACAGACTAGTGTGTCTACATTATAACTGTTGTAGGACAGAGTAGTGTGTCTACATTATAACTGTTGTAGGACAGACTAGTGTGTCTACATTATAACTGTTGTAGGACAGACTAGTGTGTCCACATTATACCTGTTGTAGGACAGACTAGTGTGTCCACATTATAGCTGTTGTAGGACAGACTGGTGTGTCTACATTATAGCTGTTGTAGGACAGACTAGTGTGTCTACATTATAGCTGTTGTAGGACAGACTAGTGTGTCTACATTATAGCTGTTGTAGGACAGACTAGTGTCTCTACATTATAGCTGTTGTAGGACAGACTGGTGTGTCCACATTATAGCTGGTGTAGGACAGACTAGTGTGTCTACATTATAGATGTTGTAGGACAGACTAGTGTGTCTACATTATAGCTGTTGTAGGACAGACTAGTGTGTCTACATTATAACTGTTGTAGGACAGACTAGTGTGTCTACATTATAGCTGTTGTAGGACAGACTAGTGTGTCCACATTATAGCTGTTGTAGGACAGACTAGTGTGTCTACATTATAGCTGTTGTAGGACAGACTAGTTTACACATAATAGCTGTTGTAGGACAGACTAGTGTGTCTACATTATAGCTGTTGTAGGACAGACTAGTGTGTCCACATTATAGCTGTTGTAGGACAGACTAGTGTGTCCACATTATAGCTGTTGTAGGACAGACTAGTGTCCACATAATAGCTGTTGTAGGACAGACTGGTGTGTCCACATTATAACTGTTGTAGGACAGACTAGTGTGTCTACATTATAGCTGTTGTAGGACAGACTAGTGTGTCCACATTATAACTGTTGTAGGACAGACTAGTGTGTCCACATTATAGCTGTTGTAGGACAGACTAGTGTCTACATTATAGCTGTTGTAGGACAGACTGGTGTGTCCACATTATAACTGTTGTAGGACAGACTAGTGTGTCTACATTATAGCTGTTGTAGGACAGACTAGTGTGTCTACATTATAGCTGTTGTAGGACAGACTAGTGTGTCCACATTATAGCTGTTGTAGGACAGACTAGTGTGTCTTCATTATAACTGTTGTAGGACAGAGTAGTGTGTCTACATTATAACTGTTGTAGGACAGACTAGTGTGTCTACATTATAACTGTTGTAGGACAGAGTAGTGTGTCTACATTATAACTGTTGTAGGACAGACTAGTGTGTCTACATTATAACTGTTGTAGGACAGACTAGTGTGTCCACATTATAGCTGTTGTAGGACAGACTAGTGTGTCCACATTATAACTGTTGTAGGACAGACTAGTGTGTCTACATTATAGCTGTTGTGGGACAGACTAGTGTGTCTACATTATAGCTGTTGTAGGACAGACTAGTGTGTCCACATTATAGCTGTTGTAGGACAGACTAGTGTGTCTACATTATAACTGTTGTAGGACAGAGTAGTGTGTCTACATTATAACTGTTGTAGGACAGACTAGTGTGTCTACATTATAACTGTTGTAGGACAGAGTAGTGTGTCTACATTATAACTGTTGTAGGACAGACTAGTGTGTCTACATTATAGCTGTTGTAGGACAGTGTCCACATTATAGCTGTTGTAGGACAGACTAGTGTGTCTACATTATAGCTGTTGAAGGACAGACTAGTGTGTCTACATTATAGCTGTTGTAGGACAGACTAGTGTGTCTACATTATAGCTGTTGTAGGACAGACTGGTGTGTCTACATTATAGCTGTTGAAGGACAGACTAGTGTGTCTACATTATAGCTGTTGAAGGACAGACTAGTGTGTCTACATTATAGCTGTTGTAGGACAGACTAGTGTGTCTACATTATAGCTGTTGTAGGACAGACTAGTGTGTCTACATTATAACTGTTGTAGGACAGACTAGTGTGTCTACATTATAGCTGTTGTAGGACAGACTAGTGTGTCCACATTATAGCTGTTGTAGGACAGACTAGTGTGTCTACATTATAGCTGTTGTAGGACAGACTAGTTTACACATAATAGCTGTTGTAGGACAGACTAGTGTGTCTACATTATAGCTGTTGTAGGACAGACTAGTGTGTCCACATTATAGCTGTTGTAGGACAGACTAGTGTGTCCACATTATAGCTGTTGTAGGACAGACTAGTGTCTACATTATAGCTGTTGTAGGACAGACTGGTGTGTCTACATTATAACTGTTGTAGGACAGACTGGTGTGTCTACATTATAGCTGTTGTAGGACAGACTGGTGTGTCCACATTATAACTGTTGTAGGACAGACTAGTGTGTCTACATTATAGCTGTTGTGGGACAGACTAGTGTGTCTACATTATAGCTGTTGTAGGACAGACTAGTGTGTCCACATTATAGCTGTTGTAGGACAGACTAGTGTGTCTACATTATAACTGTTGTAGGACAGAGTAGTGTGTCTACATTATAACTGTTGTAGGACAGACTAGTGTGTCTACATTATAACTGTTGTAGGACAGAGTAGTGTGTCTACATTATAACTGTTGTAGGACAGACTAGTGTGTCTACATTATAACTGTTGTAGGACAGACTAGTGTGTCCACATTATACCTGTTGTAGGACAGACTAGTGTGTCCACATTATAGCTGTTGTAGGACAGACTGGTGTGTCTACATTATAGCTGTTGTAGGACAGACTAGTGTGTCTACATTATAGCTGTTGTAGGACAGACTAGTGTGTCTACATTATAGCTGTTGTAGGACAGACTAGTGTCTCTACATTATAGCTGTTGTAGGACAGACTGGTGTGTCCACATTATAGCTGGTGTAGGACAGACTAGTGTGTCTACATTATAGATGTTGTAGGACAGACTAGTGTGTCTACATTATAGCTGTTGTAGGACAGACTAGTGTGTCTACATTATAACTGTTGTAGGACAGACTAGTGTGTCTACATTATAGCTGTTGTAGGACAGACTAGTGTGTCCACATTATAGCTGTTGTAGGACAGACTAGTGTGTCTACATTATAGCTGTTGTAGGACAGACTAGTTTACACATAATAGCTGTTGTAGGACAGACTAGTGTGTCTACATTATAGCTGTTGTAGGACAGACTAGTGTGTCCACATTATAGCTGTTGTAGGACAGACTAGTGTGTCCACATTATAGCTGTTGTAGGACAGACTAGTGTCCACATAATAGCTGTTGTAGGACAGACTGGTGTGTCCACATTATAACTGTTGTAGGACAGACTAGTGTGTCTACATTATAGCTGTTGTAGGACAGACTAGTGTGTCCACATTATAACTGTTGTAGGACAGACTAGTGTGTCCACATTATAGCTGTTGTAGGACAGACTAGTGTGTCTACATTATAGCTGTTGTAGGACAGACTGGTGTGTCTACATTATAACTGTTGTAGGACAGACTGGTGTGTCTACATTATAGCTGTTGTAGGACAGACTGGTGTGTCCACATTATAACTGTTGTAGGACAGACTAGTGTGTCTACATTATAGCTGTTGTAGGACAGACTAGTGTGTCTACATTATAGCTGTTGTAGGACAGACTAGTGTGTCCACATTATAGCTGTTGTAGGACAGACTAGTGTGTCTTCATTATAACTGTTGTAGGACAGAGTAGTGTGTCTACATTATAACTGTTGTAGGACAGACTAGTGTGTCTACATTATAACTGTTGTAGGACAGAGTAGTGTGTCTACATTATAACTGTTGTAGGACAGACTAGTGTGTCTACATTATAACTGTTGTAGGACAGACTAGTGTGTCCACATTATACCTGTTGTAGGACAGACTAGTGTGTCCACATTATAGCTGTTGTAGGACAGACTGGTGTGTCTACATTATAGCTGTTGTAGGACAGACTAGTGTGTCTACATTATAGCTGTTGTAGGACAGACTAGTTTGTCTACATTATAGCTGTTGTAGGACAGACTAGTGTCTCTACATTATAGCTGTTGTAGGACAGACTGGTGTGTCCACATTATAGCTGGTGTAGGACAGACTAGTGTGTCTACATTATAGATGTTGTAGGACAGACTAGTGTGTCTACATTATAGCTGTTGTAGGACAGACTAGTGTGTCTACATTATAGCTGTTGTAGGACAGACTAGTGTGTCTACATTATAGCTGTTGTAGGACAGACTAGTGTCTACATTATAACTGTTGTAGGACAGACTAGTGTGTCCACATTATACCTGTTGTAGGACAGACTAGTGTGTCTACATTATAACTGTTGTAGGACAGACTAGTGTGTCCACATTATACCTGTTGTAGGACAGACTAGTGTGTCTACATTATAGCTGGTGTAGGACAGACTAGTGTGTCTACATTATAGCTGTTGTAGGACAGACTAGTGTGTCAACATTATAGCTGTTGTAGGACAGACTAGTGTGTCTACATTATAGCTGTTGTAGGACAGACTAGTGTGTCAACATTATAGCTGTTGTAGGACAGACTAGTGTGTCTACATTATAGCTGTTGTAGGACAGTGTCCACATTATAGCTGTTGTAGGACAGACTAGTGTGTCTACATTATAGCTGTTGTAGGACAGACTGGTGTGTCTACATTATAACTGTTGTAGGACAGACTAGTGTGTCTACATTATAGCTGTTGTAGGACAGACTAGTGTGTCCACATTATAACTGTTGTAAGACAGACTAGTGTCCACATTATAGCTGTTGTAGGACAGACTAGTGTGTCTACATTATAGCTGTTGTAGGACAGACTAGTGTCTCTACATTATAACTGCTGTAGGACAGACTAGTGTGTCTACATTATAGATGTTGTAGGACAGACTGGTGTGTCCACATTATAGCTGTTGTAGGACAGACTAGTGTGTCTACATTATAGCTGTTGTAGGACAGACTAGTGTGTCTACATTATAGCTGTTTAGGACAGACTAGTGTGTCTACATTATAGCTGTTGTAGGACAGACTAGTGTGTCTACATTATAGCTGTTGTAGGACAGACTAGTGTGTCTACATTATAGCTGTTGTAGGACAGACTAGTGTGTCTACATTATAACTGTTGTAGGAAAGACTGGTGTGTCTACATTATAGCTGTTGTAGGACAGACTGGTGTGTCTACATTATAACTGTTGTAGGACAGACTGGTGTGTCTACATTATAGCTGTTGTAGGACAGACTAGTGTCTACATTATAACTGTTGTAGGACAGACTAGTGTGTCTACATTATAACTGTTGTAGGACAGACTAGTGTGTCTACATTATAGCTGTTGTAGGACAGACCAGTGTGTCCACATTATAGCTGTTGTAGGACAGACTAGTGTGTCTACATTATAGCTGTTGTAGGACAGACTAGTGTGTCTACATTATAGCTGTTGTAGGACAGACTAGTGTGTCTACATTATAGCTGTTGTAGGACAGACTGGTGTGTCTACATTATAACTGTTGTAGGACAGACTGGTGTGTCCACATTATAGCTGTTGTAGGACAGACTAGTGTGTCTACATTATAGCTGTTGTAGGACAGACTAGTGTGTCTACATTATAGCTGTTGTAGGACAGACTAGTGTGTCTACATTATAGCTGTTGTAGGACAGACTAGTGTGTCTACATTATAGCTGTTGTAGGACAGACTAGTGTGTCTACATTATAGCTGTTGTAGGACAGACTAGTGTGTCTACATTATAGCTGTTGTAGGACAGACTAGTGTGTCTACATTATAGCTGTTGTAGGACAGACTAGTGTGTCCACATTATAGCTGTTTAGGACAGACTAGTGTGTCTACATTATAGCTGTTGTAGGACAGACTAGTGTGTCTACATTATAGCTGTTGTAGGACAGACTAGTGTGTCCACATTATAGCTGTTTAGGACAGACTAGTGTGTCTACATTATAGCTGTTGTAGGAAAGACTGGTGTGTCTACATTATAGCTGTTGTAGGACAGACTGGTGTGTCTACATTATAACTGTTGTAGGACAGACTGGTGTGTCTACATTATAGATGTTGTAGGACAGACTAGTGTCCACATTATAGCTGTTGTAGGACAGACTGGTGTGTCTACATTATAGCTGTTGTAGGACAGACTAGTGTGTCTACATTATAGCTGTTGTAGGACAGACTAGTGTGTCTACATTATAGCTGTTGTAGGACAGACTAGTGTCCACATTATAACTGTTGTAGGACAGACTAGTGTGTCTACATTATAGCTGTTGTAGGACAGACTAGTGTCCACATTATAGCTGTTGTAGGACAGGCTAGTGTCCACATTATAGCTGTTGTAGGACAGACTAGTGTGTCTACATTATAGCTGTTGTAGGACAGTGTCCACATTATAGCTGTTGTAGGACAGACTGGTGTGTCTACATTATAGCTGTTGTAGGACAGACTAGTGTGTCTACATTATAGCTGTTGTAGGACAGACTAGTGTCCACATTATAACTGTTGTAGGACAGACTGGTGTGTCTACATTATAGCTGTTGTAGGACAGACTAGTGTCCACATTATGGCTGTTGTAGGACAGACTGGTGTGTCTACATTAAAGCTGTTGTAGGACAGACTAGTGTGTCTACATTATAGCTGTGGACAGACTATCAGGATTCCATCAAATCAAATCTTTAACGTGGATTCCCAAAATGTCCACAAAGAGGTTTAATGCAACATGTTGCTATTAATTTATGCTTAAGAGAGTGTTTTTTAAAGAGCCCAGCAAGTGAGGACTTCACTTGTGCCTGTGCATACTTATATGCTCCTCCTTGCTCCTATATAATTCCACATGAACATGCCACATAACAGTGGAATGGAATCCAGATGGACTATTTATTGAATGTTATTACTGGCATTTTCAGTATATTACAGTTTCTGTAAATCTTTCACCCACTCTCTCCCCTAAAGTATAAAGGCCTCAGTCTTCAGTCCTAGTAAATGGAGAATCAGCCTTATTTGGTGATTTGAGCATCAACACACTCCTACATCCATCACTCCATTTGAGAGACAAATCACTGAAATTAGATTCCCAATGCCCCCCCCCCCTTTATTTCTGTGTAATGTACAGATCTCCCTTTTTCTCCCTCATTTTCTGTTCTGTTAAGTACTTCCATTTACATAGGGCTGGGCGGTACACTCCCACATCATTCAACAGTCTCATAAAGAGAAATAAGGCGCCAACTGGTGAATGCTTTAATGCAGCACCATGTGCATTACCATTTAACAATAAAGAAACACCTTGTATTGAACATCCACTTTGAAGCTTCCTTTGCAGATCCAGTAGTACTAGCCTACATACCACAGGCATACTGGGGAGAGCCACTGAAATAAGGTGATAGCACAGCAGTCTGGAGATGTGTCTGTCTGAGAGCCACCGCCATTCATACTAAACAAGTGCTCTGCCTTCCTTCTGCTCTGTCTGATAGGTAAACACTGAAGGATTCAGTATTATCGAGCCCGAGTGTAATACTAGGTTAAAAATTATGTTTCATCCTAATGTTTTTGTATGCATTAACAACAGGTTGTATTGTATGGTGATGTTTTTTTTATAAGCTTCTTTCATGCATTTATACAATGCAGCAATTCAGTGCATTCAATGCACTCAGTCATGAAGTTGTATTTGTTTACTAAAAAACAAAAGCAGGTGGAAGTCATTCTTAACTTCAATATAGAGGCCTTAAGACCAGTAGAGCCCATTGTTTGAAATGCTGCTTACTGTACTTGGATGTGCTGCTTACTGTACATCGAGGTGCACTTGATTACCTCACAAACGAACACACATGGCCTACCACAGAACTAAGGTATGGGAACACCTGTACACAATGTATGTTCCATTGTCCTATTTGTGTGTGTGTTTGTTGGGGAATGAACCTAGTTGAGTCAGGCCCCATGCTTCCCAGTCTGATTTCCTCTTTGAATCACTTCCTTCTCCACATTCCAGGGCTTTTTTCCAAAATGCTGCTTTCTGTGACTCAGGACGTAACCTCACAGCGGCCCAGGCTGGAGCTGCAGCATTCACACAGTCACAAAACCCCCTCAGACCATGTGTAACATAGGTTTCAAGGGCAGACTGGCTGGCCCTGTCCAGCTTTCAACACATAGGGACAGTATCAGATTCTCTATCTCTCTCTGTGTGTGTGGGTGTGTTGACAGGTAAAACAGCCTGCCACTTCCTGGTCCATGAGAATGCAAGTCAGACTCCTTGTTTGCAGGCAATTTTTTTGTTTTATCCTTCATACACAGCCAACCATACACTGGCAGCCTTTGGTTTATAGGCCATGTTGTTGTGTTTTGTTGTTTCATTGTATCAGTGGAAAGGGGGAGACACAAAAATAGATGTATATTTATTTTTTACACAAAAAAACCATACACACAAACAATTACATCTACTCTGGCCAGACCCACATGCTCACACCTCCATCCCTGGTGCTTGTATTATTGTTTTCCAAATGGCCTTAAACTGTAACAATTCGTTTTTTCTGTCACCCAAGCTATTTCAATAACAAGTAATTAAATTTTTCCAGTGTTAATGATGGCGGATGAAGTGATTTCCAAGTTTTTAATATACATTTTTTCAAGATGAGAAGAGAATGGTCCAGCCCATTGGGTATCTCACTACACCCCCATATGCCATGTCTTGAAATATGCAGACAGACAGATTAAATGTACGTTTCCATTGTAATACTTCTAACAGCCAACCTTCTAGCTCCGCCCATCATTTTTGGACTTCACAGTATTCCCAGAAAGTATGGATTATTGGATCATTAAGTTTTACAATTGAGACATGACTCTGTCATTTTGCTTTGGAATTTGTGAATTTTGTCTCTTGTATAAAAAATACTATAAATTAATTTATAGTGGATTAAGAATACATTTTCGTGAACTGTATTTAACAATAGTTATGCTCCAACTTTCCCTCCATCTTGTGCCAACATCAGTTCTTTTTAAGTCTGTTTTCCAATAATAATTTTTTTAAATCTAAGATATTGTCAGTTGGATATCAAATCAAATCAAATCCCTCGAAAACGACTGTGTGTCACGTCCTGACCAGTATAACGGTTATTTGTTACTGTAGTTTGGTCAGGATGTGGCAGAGGGTATTTTGTTTATGTGGTTCGGGGTGGGAGATTGTTTCTTGTTTTGCCTGTGTGAGCCTGACAAGACTGTTTTGTTGTTCGTGCGTTCTTCGTTTTATTGTTTTGGTGTTCTCTTTATTTAAAATAAATATCAAGATGAGCATCCACATTCCTGCTGCGTTTTGGTCCTCTATCCCCGACAACAACCGTTACAGAATCTCCCACCACAATAGGACCAAGCAGCGGAGAAGGGAGCGATGGGAATATGATATGGACTGTCGGGAAAAGGAGACATGGGCAGAGTTGAGGAGAGGCATTTCCAGGGCTGTGGAGGATTTAAGGGAACCCGAGAGGCAGCCCCAAGATTTTTTTTGGGGGGGGCACACGGGTAGTTTGGCTGGGCGAGGAGTGAGCCCCAGGCCAAATCCCCATACCTTTTTTGGGCAACCACTGACTGGACAGGTCCCGTGCTTCGGGGTAATGGGTACTGTGGCGAGGCCAAGTATTTTTAGGCCAGTACGCGCAGTACCAGCGCCCCGTATTTGCCAGGGGGAAGTGGGCATCCAGCCAGTAAGAGCGATGCCAGTTCTGCGCTCGAGACCCCCAGTAAGCCTCTACGGTCCAGTGCGTCAGCCCAGTCCTGTTCCCGCTCCCCGCACTAGCCCTGAGGTGTGTGTTCCCAGGCTGATACCTCCAGTACCAGCACCACGCATCAGGCTTCCAGTGCGTCAGCCCAGCCTCGAGAGTTCGGCAATAGTGTGCAGTCCAGAGTATCCGGCAACAGTATGCAGTCCAGAGTATCCGGCAACAGTGTGCAGTCCAGAGTATCCGGCATCAGTGTGCAGTCCAGAGTATCCAGCCTCAGTGTGCAGTCCAGAGTATCCGGCAACAGTATGCAGTCCAGAGTATCCGGCAACAGTGTGCAGTCCAGAGTATCCGGCATCAGTGTGCAGTCCAGAGTATCCAGCATCAGTGTGCAGTCCAGAGAATCCGGCAACAGTGTGCAGTCCAGAGTATCCAGCAACAGTGTGCAGTCCAGAGTATCCGGCACCAGTGTGCAGTCCAGAGTATCCGGCAACAGTGTGCAGTCCAGAGTATCCGGCATCAGTGTGCAGTCCAGAGTATCCAGCATCAGTGTGCAGTCCAGAGAATCCGGCAACAGTGTGCAGTCCAGGGTATCCGGCAACAGTGTGCAGTCCAGAGTATCCGGCACCAGTGTGCAGTCCAGAGTATCCGGCAACAGTGTCTAGCCCGGAACCAAGGGAGTCTGCCTGTGACCCGGAACCGAGGGAGTCTGCATGCGACCCGGAACCGAGGGAGTCTGCCTACGACCCGGAACTGAGGAAGTCTGCCTGTGACCCGGAACCGAGGAAGTCTGCCTGTGACCCGGAACCGAAGGGGCCTGCCTGTGACCCGGGAACCGAAGGAGCCTGCCTGTGAACCGGAACAAAAGGGGTCTGCCTGTGACCCGGAACAAAAGGGGTCTGCCTGTGACCCGGAACCGAAGGGGTCGGTCTGCGACCCGGGACCAAGGGAATCTGCCTGTGACCCAGAACCGAAGGGGTCTGCCTGCGACCCGGAACCGAAGGGGTCTGCCTGTGACCCAGAACCGGGTGAGTCTGCCTATGACCTGGAACCAAGGGAGTCGATCAGCAACCCGGAACTGAGTAAGTCTGTTGACAATCCGGAGCTAAAGATGATTAACTGTGTATCAAATGAGTCTGCCTACAGTGTGGAACGGAAGAGGTCTGCCTACGATCCGGAACGATGGGAGTCTGCCTACGGCCCGAAACTGAGAAAAGTCTGTCTGCATTCTGGAGGACAGTAGGCCGGAGCCAGAACCACCTCCTGTATAGGTGTTTGTTTATTTATGAGGTGCATCCGGGGTCTGCGCCTTTATGGGGGGGGGGGGGGGGGGGGGGGGGGTACTGTCACGTCCTGACCAGTATAAGGGTTATTTGTTATTGTAGTTTGGTCAGGACGTGGCAGAGGGTATTTTGTTTATGTGGTTCGGGGTGGGAGATTGTTTCTTGTTTTGCCTGTGTGAGCCTGACAAGACTGTTTTGTTGTTCGTGCGTTCTTCGTTTTATTGTTTTGGTGTTCTCTTTATTTAAAATAAATATCAAGATGAGCATCCACATTCCTGCTGCGTTTTGGTCCTCTTTCCCCGACGACAACCGTTACACTGTGATTATTATTATTTGACCATGCTGGTCATTTATGAACATTTTAACATCTTGGCCATGTTCTGTTATAATCTCCACCCGGCACAGCCAGAAGAGGAGTGGCCACCCCTCAGCCTGGTTCCTTTCTAGGGAGTTTTTCCTAGCCACCGTGCTTCTACACCTGCATTACTTGCTGTTTGGGGTTTTAGGCTGGGTTTCTGTACAGCACTTTGAGATATCAGCTGATGTAAGAAGGGCTATATAAATACATTTGATTTGATCTACATTGGTCAGTCCAAAATTACTTTTTAACTCTATCATGGAAATAAATGTACTTCCTGTTACCAAGTCATTTACGGTTTCTATGCCTTTAGTTTTCCATGTGGACCAATTTAGCTGTGAATTCTGCAAAGCTATCCAATGATTGTTCCATAAGGTTGTGTTTTAGGGAGAGATATTGGTTCTTTAAAATACGTTTCAATTTCTTCCACATTGTTATAGTGCTCTTAACTATGAAGTTAATGTTCTTAGCTTTAGCCTTTGAAAATAGACATGTAAATATATTCTAGGGATGAGCATGCACATCTTCAATATGTACCCATTGTTCCTCTTTAGTGAATTTAACTACAGTGCATTCAGAAAGAATTCAGACCCCTTCCCTTTTTCCACATTTTGTTATGTTACAGCCTTATTCTAAAATGTATTACATTTTTTTCTCATCGATCTACACACAATACCCCATAATGACAAAGCAAAAACAGGCTTACACATTTTTGCAAATGTATTAAAAATAAAAAACATAAATACCTTATTTGCATAAGTATTCAGACCCTTTGCTATGATACTCGAAATTGAGCTCAGGTGCATCCTGTTTCATTGATCATCCTTCAAATTTTTCTACAACTTGATTGGAGTCCACCTGTGGTAAATTCAATTGATTGGGCATGATTTGGACAGGCACACACCTGTTTATATAAGGGCCCACATTTGACAGTGAATGTCAGAGCAAAAACCAAGCCATGAGGTCAAAGGAATTGTCTGTAGAGCGCCAAGACAGGATTGTGTCGGGGCACAGATCTGGGGAAGGGTACCAAAAAATGTCTGCAGCATTGAAGGTCCCCAAGAACACAGTGGCATCCATCATTCTTGAATGGAAGAAGTTTGGAACCACCAAGACTCTTCCTATAACTGGCCACCTGGCCAAACTGAGCAATCGGGGGAGAAGGGCCTTGGTCAGGGAGGTGACAAAGAACCCAATGGTCACTCTGAGCTCCTCTGTGGAGTTGGGAGAACCTCCCAGAAGGACAACCATCTCTGCAGCACTCCACCAATCAGGCCTTTATGGTAGTGTCCAGACGGAAGCTACTCCTCAGTAAAATGGACTTGACAACCCGCTTGGAATTTGCCAAGAGGCACCTAAAGAAAGACTCTCAAACCATGAGAAACAAGATTCTCTGGCCAGATGAAACCAAGATTCAAGTCTTTGGCCTGAATGCCAAGTGACATGTCTGGAGGAAACCTGGCACCATCCCTACGGTGAAGCCTGGTGGTGGCAGCATCATGCTGTGGGGGTGTTTTTCAGCAGAAAGGACTGGGAAACGAGTCAGGATCGAGGCATAGATGAACAGAGCAAAGTACAGAGAGGTCCTTGATGAAAACCTGCTCCAGAATGCTCAGGACCTCAGACTGGGGTAAAGGTTCACCTTCCAACAGGACAACAACCCTAAGCACAAAGCCAAGACAATGCATGAGTGGCTTTGGGACAAGTCTCTGAATGTTCTTGAGTGGCACAGCAAGAGCCCGGACTTGAACCCGATTGAACATCTCTGGAGAACATCTCTCGTGATTCCCTGGAGAAGGAAACGTAGATTGAGGCAAAAGATCAGGGTGCCTTGTGAAGGCCAGGCGACGAGTGGCGAATCTGCCCTTGTCCTCCGTTCTGGTAGCTAACGTTCAATCGCTGGAAAATAAATGGGACGAACTGAAAGCACGTATATCCAACCAACGGGACATAAAAACTGTAATATTTTATGCTTCACTGAGTCGTGGCTGAACGACGACATTAAGACCATAGAGCTGGTAGGTTATACACTCTATCGGCAGGATAGAACAGCAGCCTCTGGTAAGACACGGGGCGGAGGCCTATGTATTTATGTAAACAACAGTTGGTGCATGATATCTAAGGAAGTCTCAAAGTTTTGCTCGCCTGAGGTGGAGTATCTTAAGAGAAGCTGCAGACCTCACTAGTTTTCATCAGTTTTTTTCGTAGCTGTCTTTATACCACCACAGAGCGAGGTTGGAACTAAAACCGCACTAAATGAGCTGTATTCCGCCATAAGCAAACAGGAAAACACTCATCCATAGGCGGCGTTCCTAGTGGTCGGTGACTTTAATGCAGGGAACCTTAAATCAGTTTTACTGAATTTCTATCAACATGTTAAATGTGCAACCAGAGGTAAAAACAACATCACTAACATTGAGTGGCTGCTGCCAACATACTAACTCAACTCTAGCCACTTTAATAATGGAAAAATTTATGTAATAAATGTATCACTAGCCACTTTAAACAATGACACTTTATATAATGTTTACATACCCTACATGCTAAATGACTTAAATGTAAATGTAAATTACTCATCTCATATGTATATACTGTACTCTATACCATCTACTGCATCATGCCTATGCCGTTTGGCCATCACTCATTCAATATTTTTATGTACATATTCTTATTCATTCCTTTACACTTGTGTGTCTAAGGTAGTTGTGAAATTGTTAGGTTAGATTACTTGTTAAATATTACTGCATGGTCGGAACTAGAAGCACAAGCATTTCGCTACACTCGCATTAACATCTGCTAACCATGTGTATGTGACAAATAAAATTAGATTTGAAATTCTAGACCACCTCTGCTCCACACACAGAGACGCGTACAAAGCTCTCCCTCGCCCTCCATTTGGCAAATCTGATCATAACTGTATCCTCCTGATTCCTTCTTACGAGCAAAAATTAAAGCAGGAAGCTTTAAAAAAGTGGTCAGTTGAAGCAGATGCTAAACTACAGGACTGTTTTGCTAGCACAGACTGGAATATGGCATTGAGGAGTACACAACATCAGTCACTGGCTTTATCAATAAGTGTATCGAGGACGTCGTCCCCTCAGTGACTGTACGTACATACCCTAACCAGAAGCCATGGGTTACAGGCAACATTCGCACTGAGCTAAAGGGTAGAGCTGCCGCTTTCAAGGAGTGGGACTCTAACCTGGAAGGTTAAAAGAAATCCCGCTATGCCCTCCGATGAACCATCAAACAGGCAAAGCGTCAATACAGAACTAAGATTGAATCGTGCTACACCGGCTCCGACGCTCGTCGGATGTTGCAGGGCTTGCAAACTATTACAGATTACAAAGGGAAGCACATCCGAGAGCTGCCCAGTGACACGAGCCGACCAGACGAGCTAAATAACTTCTATGCTTACTTCGAGGCAAGTAACACTGAAACATGCATGAGAGCATCAACAGTTCCGGATGACTGTGTGATCACGCTCTCCGCAGCCGATGTAAGACCATTAAACAAGTCGACATTCACAAGGCCGCTGGGCCAGACGAATTACCAGGACGTGTACTCCGAGCATGCGCTGACCAACTGGCAAGTGTCTTCACTGACATTTTCAACCTCTCCCTGCCTGAGTCTGTAATACCAACATGTTTCAAGCAGACCGCCATAGTCCCTGTGCCCAAGATCACTAAGGTAACCTGCCTAAATGACTACCGACCCGTAGTACTCACGTCTAGAGCCATGAAATGCTTTGAAAGGCTGGTCATGGCTAACATCAACACCATTATCCAAGAAACGCTATACCCACTCCAATTTTTATACCACACCAACAGATCCACAGATGATACAATCTCTATTGCACTCCACACTTCCCTTTCCCACCTGGATCCTGATCTCCTTACCCCCGTGCCCTAGGAATGTTGACTTTGGTCTGGTAGTTCCAGTTTAAATATGATCATGCAAGGGTATTTAACGTTCTTCTGCTTCACGCCGATCTGATGGCATCACTCCAGATCCTCCAGTGATACAGCCACGTCAAGCTCCTGATATCAGCTTGAATGGTCCCCTTCCCCCCCCCCCCCCCATCTTCGGGTAGGGACAATATTCTCACTATTTTGTTGCTTTTCTAGCTGATCCAGCTCATGTTCTGAAGTTTGAACCTTTGTTTCCAGAAGGCCAATTTTGTCTTATTTGTCCAAGCGCCCGCCTTGTATATGCATATCTGAGGAGACATATCCTCGAGGAGACACACTTCTGTTGTGTAAAGGGCAGACCATCTATGCAGAACTGGTCTTTGTATCACCATTATGATCTAAAGCTCATTAACTGATACAATGGCAGATAGATTTGTTTTAGAGAGCGAGAGAGAGAGACTCACAGGCCTGCATGCTATTCACACCCCAGTGGTCTGCAGGGAGATACACCATTCTGATCTGGAGCCGGAGCATGAGGAATGCACGCAACACAGCATCTAACTCACTGACAATTCACTTTCTACTCTCCTCAGAGTTGTGATGTAACACAAATGGGCTGTAGTGATAGATATCCAATACCTGTTATCATAAAACTATTCAATTTTGGAATACTTTGAAAACGCATCCTTCCTCCCACACTTTCTTGAAATTAATCATTGGTCAAGCATGTTTGGCTAGGTGAAAGCAGGGGTGTCACTATTTCGCATTCACAGATGCAGTCAAGTCAGATAAGTGATTACTTCAAAAGGATGGATGCATTTTTAAAGTATTCAAATGCTACCTAAACATGCTGCAGACAATACAGTAGAAAGCCTGCAATGAAGTTGAAAATAGTTTAATACAAATGGAAACAGTCAAGCTCTTTTTGATAAAACTTTATAGATGCTTGATTTTAAAGATATGGATAACAATACAGGCAAGTCAATACCACTGCTAAAAGAGGTTTCCTAATTTTAATTGATTGAAGGGTTCCTTGTGTCATAAGTATAATGTAAGCAAAAGTTTGGTTGGATGATGAAGTACAACAAAACGTTCATTTTAAAAGATCAATTGGATGTGATCAATTGGATGTGAACTGAAGGTATAAAAAAAAAAGATTGACACTTTCAGATACATTTTCTGCATAAGCAAAAGCTCGCCACAACGGTGTTGTGATCAAAATGAATGGACAAGAAAGAGAAACCTCAAACTCACAACCACTCAGACTGTTGTCTCTGATTTGGACATAAAATCAGTTTATAGCAAACAAGACCATAACATTTTTATTTTATGAGGGAGAAAATATCTGATGGTGGGATCACTATAGGGATGTTTTTGCAAATTTGCAGTTTTTGGCCTCGTTTTTGAGAACTTATTGAAGCAACCATGGCAGTCAACTGTTAACACAAGTCATCTAAAATATCTGCTAGCAATGTACAATACCATTTAATAGCTAGCTTCATTCAGAACGGTTTATAAAATGTTGCCTTCCATTGAGCATGTTGTATTCCACTGACCAATGTGAGGATAAGAAAACAAAACAGATGAAAATGACCACAAAATATTAAAATGTATCAACAGCTAATTAGCAACTTAATACATCCTAATAAACATTTAGGATTTGATTATTCACAGAGGTAATGGTGGCCTAAAGGAACTGCAATAAAAACTGGTGTGGCAAATATTTTATTATATAGTTTGACCATTTTAAGTGCTCACTTCGATCTGCACAAATGTACCAATGCACCTTACTCTCATAACAGCCATACAGACTATGATGTCCGATGATTCCGGCCCAGACAATATATTGAAGAGCTTTTTCAGCCTTGCATCAGGTTATCACTAAGTAATCAGGACAACCGATAAATGAAGAACGCTGTGTGTAAATTCACATTAAACTTCTTATAACACTTCACTGTTTCGTTGGTCACACTCAACTTGTAACACCTGAAATTGACCTTTAAAATATATGACCACATTGCAAGCAGGTGATTTAGATGGAAAAGGGGTGAGTATCAACAATTGTATTCAATATTTGCAACTGACCTACTATAGAAATATCATACATCTCACTACTTTTAGAGCACAACTGTAACCAAATAAAAACGTATATTTAGAATTTTCAGAGGAATATAATTTTTGTATTATGGCACTAAACATGAAACAAACTTCAAACTTGAAAAGAAAACAAATGAAGTCAATTGACAACAAATGTCCATGACAAAGGACTAGAAGTAATTACACATCCGTGACCAACAATGTTCCATCCATAGAAATATGGGCCCTTCCCTTTCCTGCTGCAGTTTCTATTGGGTTCGGAGCTGGTAATCTGGAAAAGAAAATGGAAACCAATATCATTAGTGATCTAATCAGTAACATCAATTTAGCCCACAGTCATACATGGATATTGACTGATATATAATAAAATCGGTTTGGCCATAAAAGCTAATGCTTAGAGAAGCCGTTTTCCTACCCTTCCACCTTAACCTCAAACACACACAATGGAAAATAATTCATCAAAACGAATTAGTGTTTCAATATTGTTCCTAGAGCCAAACAAAAGAAAACCGGATGTGTCTCTTGGGAGCTGGCTCCACCCATTGTAAAACTAACAGAGGACAAGTACGTATGAGACAACTGATTAAACCAGCAGAACCAGCTCAAGGATAAGTTTCCTTATTTTGGTTCCCTAAGACGAAAGATTGTGTGTAAGTAAGGAGATGTTGAGTTAAGTTTCTCTGGTGCTTTGCTTGGCAGTATGAGTTGTAAACAAACATCTTAAATACACAGATTTACAATGGGAAGCACACAGCTGTGTCGAGTTTGGTTTCTCTGCTCAGGCCAAGTTCTGACTACTTATCTGTTCAGGAATCTCAGAGTTTTGAGTCGAGGTGAGCATGACATCCACACTCCCCCCCACACACACACCCTCCATACAGTCCCCCACCCACCCACACACTGGCTTGTGTACTTCTTTATGTTTGTGGACTTTGTGTGTCCTCTTACGCGTCACAACGTGGGCAAGCACGCAGCATGGGCCAGATTTAACGAGATCAGTACCGTCTGTTAGTAGAAACTTCTCCAAAATCGCTCTTTAGCCTAAGAAACAGCCTCAATGTATGTAATAACAATTAAAAAAACAGTTTGTTATGGAAACAGTGTGATGTGTGGAACGTTAGACGTGGAGTGATGAAATGGTTTGCCCCCGAAGCCCAGCGTATCTGGTTTTCATTTGCCTTGAACCGTATCTGCTTTAAGAGCAATTAAGTGCAAAGGTTAAGGTGGAACAGTGTTTCTGTGGTTGCTAGGGGAACCAAGGGCACTTGGAACAATAGTGCCCGGAGCCCAATAGTATTGTTACGTGACGCGAGTTGACTTTGAAACACACTGACATATTTGTAATCGAGAAATTCTGTGCCAAATTCAGTAGTTATGAAGAGTCTAACACAGACGCCCACAAGTCCCTGCCACACATGCTTAAATTTCACATGTTTACTTCTAGCGAAACTCAACGGTTCGCTTTCTAAATGTGGGGATTCATAGTTTGGAATACTTTTTTCATGTGCATAAAACTGAAGACATTTCGACCCTTTTAAATCATTTAACAACTAATAGAATAGAACTAATAGAACTTCAAAATACTACTACTCAGTAATATGACATTTCTTAAAAAATATGATACTTTTAACAGAACTCTCTAATCCAGTCTTCACATCAGTCTAAATAACCGACTCAGATGGATAAACTATTTTTAAAATTGTAGCAAGCACATGCCACGGGCTAGACAATGGTTTCCTCCTTCTTAACCATCAAACACACGCTGGTTTAAGAGAGAATATTAAAAGGGGTAGAATAAGACAGCTTAAGTCTAGGACTACTTTGGCTGTGGTAATTGATAGGCTGTGTTTACAGGCCTTTACTGCCCGCTCATGGGAGATCTCTAATTTGGTCCTATGCGCCCCTCTCCCCTAAAACGTACACACACACAGTTCTTCTTGCGGAGATGGAAACAGTGCGTGGCTTTGCCGACTCAGGCTCCTGGCCATTGCACACTCACACAGGGACATTGGCACTCCTGGCCATTCGCATGCCGTCGTCCACAACAAAGTGCTTGTCGGTGCAGGGGTGAAACTAAACCACAGCAACCGCCATCAACAAGGCCACATAAAGGCCCCCAGGCCACTCTGCAAATCTGACAAGGATTTTCAATCAGCCTGAAGAAAACACTAGTTTGCCAAAGAGATCAAGGCCTCCAGTTGACTTAGGGCCACTGCTTTGTTGTTGTACAGTGAAGTGTATCACTTCCCCATAAAATAACACTGCTCCTCTTTAAAAGTAATATGAAACGTGGAATATGAAGTACTTCGTCTTTCATTGTTTGATAACAGAGTGATATGTCATATAGGCTAGGCATAGGTCAATAATGATTCACTTCTTTCCCTTTGAAGTTGTAAATGTTAATGGATGAGGTTAATAAAACCACAGGGTGCCACGCTTAATATTAAGGATGTCTAACTACATTTGCTCTTTAAAATTAATACATCTCAGACGGAATCATCTGCCAGTTAAGGCTGCTAACGTTGCATCACTTTCTTGAACAAAATAAAATGGTTGTGTGGTAGCAGTCTGCGGTGGACACTGGCAAGGAAACAGTCTGGAAACGGGTGCCCAGTGTGGCAACTAAAATCCAGAGCTCATCAAGATGATGCAAGTACTCAGATCAGGTGGCGTTGGCTTGTATTCAGTTGGGCCGTTGGGGGTGAATGTGGACTTAAATCTTGGCACTGCCCAGAGTACATGAGATGTTTGTAATTAACTGGGAAGACAAGACACCTTCACACAAAGTTTATAATTACACATCAGTGATCTCCTGTGTCGCTTGATTGCCGTGACAGCTTACATAAACACATTGAGTTAATAACAGGGTTGAACAAAGTTGAATTTTGTATTAATTAGGAACAAACAAAAGCTCTAGTATTCTTTGAACTCTAAGTGGAACTAATGGAATATGCCACACATGCACATGACAAATACAGATCTTAGTATGGAAAAGGGTGGCTAGGACTTCCCTTTTGGTCAGATACAACAAGTGCAGTATGCTGCCACAGTTCTTAAATATTATTATTTATATCTGTGTTAAACTAAAGAATTTAAAGATTAATCTATATGAACAGTACATCTACTGTAAGTATTCAGCGATACACTAACAGTTAAGGTCTAACCACTCCAGTATGAAATCTATCACCCATACTTAAGACTTCAGACTCCAGCCACCCTAGTCATAAACTGTTCTCTCCGCTACCACATGGCAAGCGGTACCGGAGCACCAAGTCCAGGTCCAAGAGGCTTCTAAACAGCTTCTACCCCCAAGCCATAAGACTCCTGAACAGCTAATCAAATGGCTACACAGACTATTTGCATTAGTTTTGGGGGGTGTTTGAGGTGCCCTAAAGCTCAGGGGTGCATGCTATGCCACTGCTTATGTATGCATGTAAGATGTGCCAAATAAATGATCTCCAGCTCAGGGCTCCAGCGATGCATTTGGTTTGCTAACTTGCAAGATCAAGCTTGTTGTTTACAGCAGAGACAATACATCCCCTCCTGGATAAAGATCCCTGCCTCCTAATTTTGTACGACAAATGAATCATTTTTTTTTATGTTTGGAAAGAAAATAGCGGCCCTTGTGTGCACTGCTGGTAATACTGTATACCCCGGTATGGTACAGAAATGGTACGAAGGCAGAGCTCGACATTCAGGGCTGCCCGCTGGCCCAGCAACCTCTACCGGGCAAGTTAATGAAGCTTTCATATGGCCACTTGAGCCAGTACATTTTCAAACTTCAAAACAGAAAATAATAATTTATATTTATTTCTTAACAATCTTCCCGACATCTGACGCTTCACACTATTTATTAAATCCAGTCTGCTAGTCTCCAGTCTGCTAGTATCCAATCACCACCTTCCGGAGACACCTGAAACCCCACCTCTTTAAGGAATACCTGGGATAGGATAAAGTAATCCTTCTAACCCTTAAAAGATTTAGATGCACTATTGTAAAGTGGTTGTTCCACTGGATATCATAAGGTGAATGCACCAATTTGTAAGTCGCTCTGGATAAGAGCGTCTGCTAAATGACTTAAATGTAATGTAAATCAGCATTCGGTTTCCAATCGGAGGAAGCCTTCCCTCTCGGTGTCGAGAGCCCCGCCTCAGTAGGCTACGTCCTCATGCCGGACACATCTCAGCGGAGGTGGGAAGCCCAATTCAGAGTTGAACATTGGCACTTGGATTCCACACAATAAAAAGTCCTCCATCTGTTTTTCAGTCTTTTTTCATCAGACAACATCGTACACAGCGATGTCATTTGCAAAGAAAGGTTTATGTAGGCCTACACTATTGAGCTGCTTGAATGTCAAGTTTATATAATTGTTTAATAACAAATGAATTCCTGAAGCCGTTAAGTAGCCATGTCGTTTATCAGCTGAACATCCATTGTTGGGTGGCAAAAGCGCGCAACTCCTCACAAAGGTGATCGCTGAGTGGAAAATAATATGTTCAAATAAGCCCAGTCACTGCACAACATTTATAACTGCAATCTCAGGAAGACAACAGTTTTGATTGCAATTATTGAAAAGAGCCTGATCATGGCTTTGAAATGCTGTACGATTCATTTTTCAACTCCATTTTTACCGTAATTGGCAGTGTTTTACAAACGAGGTGTCTGGCATGACAAAAAATGCATAAACGGTAGGCCTATATTCACTGGAAAATGCACACAATTACACAGTATTTATTTTTAAAAACTCAAAAATCCCATTATTTATTAGTGACATTGGGAGGTTTTTGTGAACATTTAGCAAGCAACAAGATGACATTTAGAGTGAGGCCTAGCTAATGAATAGCGGATTGTGGTTAATGCAGAAGAGCAACCCCATGCTTCAGCCATGTAGTCACCATGCTACATCCATATGACTTCAGGTGATAATGCTTATTGCTATAATGCTTATTGCTATAATAGCACACCTGCCTGATAATAGGGATCATGTACACGCCCTAAAGATATTGCAACATATTATTGGGCTCATTTCAAGAGGAGAATACTTTTATTGTAGTAAAAAGATTGACATGAATTCCATCAGCGAGTCAGTGATTCCAAATAGGCTAGTCTTCAACTGTATCTTCAAGTCACACACACAGACAAAAACAGACCCAGGACCTGTAGTCTGACCTTGCACAGAGCAGACAAAAGACTGCCCGGACCAAAAGGTTCAACCCCCCCTGATTGACAAAGTATCAAAACAAGCGCCCAGTCGAGTGGAGATGAATGCCTTCCTCTGGTTGATATTGGAGATAATTAATATTGGCTGGGTTTGCTCTGCTTTATAATTCAGCAGCCATTCGACGGGGTGTAGTACAGTATGACAGCTGGCCAGCGGCCGCCAAGAACAACGCTATTGCCTGGCTACTTCCTTCCTGCCAATCAGAGGTGGGAGGGGCCCTGTCTCAGACCATCTGCACAGATAACCTTATCAGGAAGAGAGGCCTGGAGGGAGACGGACTGCAGCCTGTCCTGTAGAACCTCACAACATGATGTACTGTAGAGCAGAAGAGGGGAGAGAAAATAACCAAATCTACTGGCGTTAGACCCTTTGCTAGCAGTGTGTCTCCTAGATGTAGTCCATGGCAGGGGGAAAAAAAAGGTCCCTGAAGCAACATTCAGTGCTGCAAATACTGAAACCAATAAAAATGCCAATACATGTATAATGTGAGGGGCAACAGAGCAGGATAGCCAATCGAACCACAGAGGACCGGAGCAGATCCACATGGCTGTTCAGACACATGCACAATTGAACACATAATATTGATGGTAGATGACAGGGTGTTTTACATGCAGATGTTTAGTGGGTGGTATGATAATGAGAGATCATTATTACAGTATAGTGGGCTGAGATGAAGTCTTCTTTGAGAGAAGAGTGTGAATGCTTATTATTATTATTACTACATGGTGTGGAGAATGTTCAACCTTACCCCCGTTCTGTGTGATGTATCGAACCCATGGCAGAGCCTGGTAGCCACTCTTCTCAATGATCTTCAGGTAGCGCACCTAAAAACAAGAGTTAGCAAACGTTTTCACAAAACATGTCTTTCATCACACAGAGCAAACCGTGTTCCAAGTGAGGAAGGTGGGGGGAGGGGTTGTAAAGTACACTATAATGAATAGAACAAAATCAGGTTTACTGTATATGATACTGCATTGTTTTTACCAGGATGATTTTATTGTTTATATTCACTCAAATACTAACTTTAACAATGCCACGTTTCAGGCAACAACCACTAAGGTCAAATATGCCCTGGCTGCAACACAAGTCAATGTCTGCAGATGAGAACTTCTCACATTCCAGAAACAAGCTGGTATGAAGAAGTGGTTAAGAACATTTTCGATATTAAAACAAAAAGTGGGGAACTAGCACTTCCCAATCCTGTGTGAAATTATCAATTCTTCAAACTACAACCTATTGAATAAGATCCACCAAGGGTACACATATTGCATCATTTTACATAAAGAATTTACCAAATCGAGCCATACAACGAGGGGGCTAACTGTTCCAATAAAGCCTTTTATCCCTTCCCTAGAGTCAGATGAACTTGTGGATACCATTTTTATGTCTGCGTGCTGGCGTTAGCGCAATTGCCAACTAGTATTAGCACAATGGCTAGAAGTCTATGGTAACTGCTAGCATGTCAAAATCCAGAAGTATCCCTTTAATATGCTTATCTTCATGGTGCTCTTATAATTAATTGAGCTTAATATTCCCCCATCGTTTCATGGCCGGGCTCTCATTGAAACGAGGACCACCTTCAGAGATTCTAACAGATAGAGAGTGGGGGGGATTGAGTCTTAAATCTTCCCCAAGATAAAACACTTGCAATAACAGCCCAGAGAATTACACTGACAGGCAGATTTGACTATGTGTAAATGGACTCAGCACACCACACCGCAGCCAAGCTCTCTTCACATAAATACTGAGCTTTTTATCAACACCATATGGGGAAGATGATTGTTTCACTCCCTAATGCAAAAACTCTTTACACCAAGGGTACCATCAATCATAACTGGGCCATAATGGAGAAAGCCAGGACATCACCGACCCTTAAAGGCTCCTCAATGAGCACCTCTAGGTCTGATCTGTCTGGTGGTCCTGATGAAGATGCAACAGGCATGCAGTCGGCCACCCAAAATAAATATTTGATCTTCCTCTCAGAAAAGGTGTGAACACTGCTAGTACTTGGGCACAACCTACCTCCAAGACACACAAGATTGCTTTGTCTCATAACAGGCAAAGAAACAATTGATGTAGTTCGGTCCTTGAGCTGTTCTTGTCTATTAATGTTGGGTATTATGTTTCATGTTTTGTGTGGACCCCTGAAAGAGTAGCTGCTGCTTCGCAACAGCTAATGGGGATCCTAATAAAATACCAAAACGGCTACAGAGAGGGGGCTGCTGCATTCTCCTATGAAAAAGGCCGTGATCCCATAAACTGGTGCAAAGGCAACCTAGTAGGATACAAACACATAATTTACTCCACCGAGGTAAATCTGTCTGCTGACTTGACATTATTCATGTCAGACTAGCGCTGTATTTGGACTGTGAGCTGTAAATCTCCTCCCATTTGCGCACAACGCCAATTCCAAGTGTAATTTAAGATCTAAAGGGTGTTTGAGGCAGATCACACAACCGATACACAATGCAAAATGAATAGGTCTATATGCATATGGGAGGACTGTCTGAACTGTCTCAGAGCGGTGTGAGTGTGTGTCTGACTGCAGTCTAGACAGTAGAGGCTCTTCTCATTGTGAGAACAGGAGGATCTCAGTGCTGGCATGTCAAAGCTAACATCAGTCAGGTCCAGTGGTTGTCATTGGCAGAACAGGAGTGCTAGCAGTTAAGGCAAGCCTACAAGGCCAATTCAGAAAGGCCTGGTGGTTATCACTGACAGTGTCCCTAGCTAACCTCAATTGTGCTACCAGCTCATACATAAACCTACATAGCAATAAAGATTATGAATGACGTACAGTACCAGTCAAAAGTTTGGACACACCTACTCATTCAAGGGTTTTTCTTAATTTTTACAATTTTCTTCATTGTAGAATAACAGTGAAGACATCAACACTATGAAATAACACATATTTGCTTACTACATGATTCCATAAGTGTTAAACAAATCAAAATATATTCTATATTTGAGATTCTTCAAAGTAGCCACCCTTTGCCTTGATGACAGCTTTGCACACTCTTGGCCTTATCGATACATTCATACTATAAATCAGCAAGAATCACACTAACCTTTAGTCTCATCTTGGCTAAACATGGTACCATAACTGAGCCTATTCAAAGTTCCCTAATATTTGACAGTTTCTAAAGTTTTAGTCATCAAGAGTCATAATGAGAAACCGCCAGAGATACAGATATAGTACCCACAGGGTGAAACAAGGACAAGCATTCTCCTTCTGACATCTCCAACATTAGTTCACCTGTCTACAACTCTACATGGCCTGTGGTGAAATTGGTAGCTCCATATTCCTACACTACCAGTTAGTCACAGACAGTAACAAGGTTGGCTGATGTGATTCTGTAATAAAACACAGCTAAATCGAGGTGTGGCCTACTATACACTATGTCTAAGTTGTCTGGAGCCTTACAAATGCAGATGTTTGTTGTTATAAACTACTGTAAGACCAAAGCAGGCACGATCTGGCAACATTTTTCACACAGTCGGTAAAAAAAGTTTCAGACACATTTGGAGCAAGCTAAATATGCCATATTTCAAGGACACCCTCTTGAAATACAGCACATTTAACTTGGGGATGAATGTGTCCTCAGTCTTCAAGGATTTCTCTGATGGTACAGAATGTGAATACAGAGACAGTAGTTGTTTAGAAGTGCTTTCTCCAGGCTCTGGTAGATCATTCACCATTTCAATAGCTCTTTGCCTCATGTTGATCAAATCAATAGCTTCAATTAATGCTGAAGCTAAAATAGGCACTGAATCTGTCAACCAGGGTCCAATAAACAACTTGTTTTATAAGTTCTTCTTTGAAACAACTAGGTATACATGATAGCTCTACTACCTACTAATAGATGTCCGATAATAAAATAAATAAAACAGAAGTTATATATTTATTTAACCTTTATTTAACTAGGCAAGTCAGTTAAGAACAAATTCTTATTTACAATGACGGCCTACCGGGGAACAGTGGGTTAACGGCCTTGTTCAGGGGCAGAACGACAGATTTTTACCTTGTCAGCTTGGGGCCCAACGATCTAACCACTAGGCTACCTGTGCCACCCCAAAACAGGAACAACTGTTTTACATCAAATGATCATGTGCTTACAAAACTTACAAAGGCACATCCAACCAATCACTTTCTTGGGCACCTGAATAGTACCACACAATAATATCTACTTTTCAGGATCTCTGTCATGATGTCTGTGCCAAACACAATACTTATTTTCATACACAGTACAAACATGATATGGACTATGATGTATTTATTGTACATTTTATAGTACATGAGTACTTGCAGTTGGTCATGTGTTCTGTTCTGGTGGTTGACTGGGCCTATATGGAGTACATCTGAGGGGCTGGTGGGTCACGCCACTGTGTCTGAGGGGAGGGGGAACCTAGCTGTAATTATCCCTTAGAGGGGGAAGATGAGCCCTGATGTGGCTCCCCTACCATCAGCAGGCTATAAAGAAACAAATGCAGCCCCTGCCTCTACAGCAGTCCAACCACTCTGGTGTTAAACTTCCCTTTCTACCTCAGATGGGGTATGGCTGGGGAGCTTGATGCACATCTGCCTGTACGCCTGGCAAGGCTGGCAGTGGGGTTAAACACCACTTTGATACGCTCTGATATACCACACTGTGTAATTAAGGAGCTGATGTGGTTCCCCTTTTCTTTTTTGTTGTTGCTGGTGCCGCATGTCGTGTGCGAGAGACAAGGGAGCGTGGAGAGAGTGAGCACGCACAGTCGCACACATACGCTCACACATGTAGCCAGGCAAACGCAGAGGCACGCCCACACACCAGGGTTTTCGTTAGGAAAATGTGACGCCGGACACTTGACCGGCAGAATTTTAATTTACTGGACATTTAAGAAATGTACCGGACCAATATGCATTGGGTGCATGACCTGATTAGGGCGTCCACCCATAATGCTCAGAATGACTGAAATCACAATGAGATTATAGTAGGCCTAATTCATTTTAACAGAACAGGATGCAATAGTGTGCGTCCTTAACGAATTCCGATCCCAATTTTAAGATGTTAGAATAACGGTCCACGTTTACTTTTCCTCAGCCAACAAGACGAGTAACGAACAGCAAAATCACAAACCTATGTCAACCTACTATCCTCCATAGTAGAAAAGTATACCTATTCTATTGGTCAGCTTGTCGTTCTGTGCAAGAAAGAAATAACTTATTCCAAACAGACTGGGAGCTGTCAGATGAATGATCCCAAACAACCAGTAGGCCTAAGCTACATCCAAAAACATTTAAAAAGCAATGAGGCTCATACAACAGATCAGAATGGTTAGCTTAAAATGTTGATAAACTAGATTGAACAAAAATATAAACGCAACATGAAACAATTAACAATTGTACTGGCTTAGAGTTCATATAAGGGAATCAGTCAATTGAAATAAATTACATTTAGCCCTAATCTATGGATTTCACATAAGTCCAAGCTGCCTAAATGTTCCCTCAATGCTAGAAGAGATCCTTGGTGGCGTGCGGTGAGCTCAGGGGTTCTGCACAATTCAAGTGGACCTGGAACACCAGCAAAGTGGCCTTGGGGTCAGCCAGAGCCAAAAAACACAGTAGCTCAATCAAACTCCCTAAAAAGCAGCTTCCAGCGGCATCTCTCTGATGATGTCTCCATTGATCTCTGGTTGAGTGAGTTAGTTTGAGGAGCTGCGGTTTACAAGCAACTCTTTCCTCAAGGTGCCATTACTGGGGTTAAGTAGGCCTACGTTAACGAGAGCATCTTGGAGTGATGATGAAACCTTTCAGTGACCATTCTCTGGTAGAACATAACAGGAAGACACTGTCAATAACTCCGTAGCTTGATTTCATTACAAAGTCCCTCATTTTCCATTAGTGCCAAAACTTCCTGATTTCCAGAGAAATTCAAGCAAAGTGTAATTTAATCCCCTGCCTCTCAATTATGTGTGGGATGTTATTGAATGTGCTGTGTCCAGTGCAAAACATGATACGGGTCGTTTCACCTCAGAAAGCACTAGAGGATTGACACCCACCTTCTCAGATTGGTCTGAAATTGTTTGTTGTTAGAAACAGATGCAATTATGGTAATTGTAACATTCTGTTGAAATATAATTTGATCTGAGAAATTAACCAAATTGATTTCACCCAAATTGACCATTTTAATTTATAGGATTCATATCATATTCAATAAATATAGAAACTAACATCTGATTTGGACAAAACTTTATCCTAACAACGAGTTCGACATGAGGAATCCAAAGAAATGGTCAAAAGCCCCCCACGGACCCACCACCCCACACTAACAGGTAGTATGGAGGTGCCGGAGTACTACATCTTCATCCTATGTAAAGTTTTCCCAGTGAATTTGGTGATGTTTTTCTTCACCTGTTCAGAGAAATGAGTCACAACTGTGGGAAGCATTGGAGTCAACATGGGCCAATATCCCTTTGAAATGCTTTCGACACCTTGCCCAGTCCATGCCCCGACAAATTCAGGCTGTCCTGAGGGCATACAAAGACACGAGGCGAAAGAACCCCCTCTGAGCCAATGAAAAGGCTGTCCTTTGATTCTCTGGGCTACGAAGTCATTTCCCTGGTGGCAGATCTGGTGGTTGATTGGATCTATCAGGGGACCCACAGCTCCCAGAGGGCTGTCAGGGAGAGAATGACATTGACCCACAACAATACGGACCTGCACACTGAACTGTGCTCCTAATAGTTCTTCTCTTAACCATCCCATCAACAAGCAGTTGACCATTATGTCACAGTATTTGTCAAAACAATGTCTCAATACAAGAAGGCAATTTTGAGTGCTAAAAGCAGTTTTTTAGCAGTGTGTATCCTTTTTTATTTTTTTGGGGGGGGGGGCAATTGCCTGATGCTGGCTATACAGCACCTGTGCAGATCTTTCTGGATACAGTGCACACATTCTGCTGTTTCCCAGAAAGAGAGCAACTTGTCAACTCCTAAGCTCTCCAGTGTAGCTTTGTGACAGAGAGACCAACATCTCTGACAGAGACCCACCAGGCAAACACTATGGTGATGAAGGGATGTTGTTCTCCCTGTGTTAACTGAGTGTCATACAGTCTGTAGTCAAAATACCACATACAAACAGCACCAGACCCCGAAGCAGCAAATCAAGCGCACCAAACCAGACAGCTCAGGTCTCAGCTTGAACAGCCAGACCTCATGTGTGTTACAATAGCTCCATCATGTGTTAGAATGATTACCAGTTTCCCAATACTAAAAGCAACAAGAGACACCCCTGGTGGATAAAAGAGCTACTGCAGCGAGGAAGGCATCTTACCTGGATGCCAGAAGTAGTGAAGTAGGGGATCTCAAACTTGACACTGATGGGGGGCTTCCCCTCCTTGTCCTCTGCTTCCACACTGGGCAGACCGAAGTGGGCCCTCATCAGATACTCCTTACCCCCCTGGGACAAGATGAAAGAGCAACAGTTAGGATCATGGTGTTGTTTTTCACATACATTTATCCAGGTAAGTTGTGACACTTGAGATCTGTATTTGTGTTTATGATGTTCAGTCACTCAAAGAAACCCACTTTGAAAACTATGGTCTACTTTAGCATGCAGTCCAGTGTGTTGTTGTACTCACCGGGAATGACTTAATGGACCAGACGACCTCGCTGTTCTCTGGGATCCACTTGACACTGCCCACCGTGGTCTTGAACTTGGGCGAGTCGGCGTCTGTGGGAACTGGAATGTGGATCTCCACATTGTTGGCTGTGGACCGCCTCTTGAACTGACTCTTAGCCTGAGTGAGATCAATATATTGCATTTCAGAAGATCATGCTTAATGTGTTTATGATAGCTTCGTGGTTAACTATTGATTTGATACCTAAGCATACTGTTAACTTAGCTGCTGGGTAACGTTGCAGGGCTGGTGTTTACCTTGATCATGTACTCGATCCTGCTGTGGGAGTGTTTCTCTATCACAGACTCAATCCAGATCAGGGGCTTCACCTGAGGACAACACATTTCTAAGGCTTATAAAAACAACTTCTCAACAATACAACGAAAGGGTCATTTCTGCTTTGACACGTCTTTCTCATATATGCATAATGTCACAATCTCATATGCATAAAAATATATGAATACCTTAAAGCTGAAATCTGCATAAGGTGAAACAGTGCCACTGTTCACCCCAGCGCATGCATTATTGTTTTTGTTGATGAAACCAGATGAGGAGCATCCAGCATCGTAGCAACAACAAAAAAAGTACACTCTGCTGTTCTATCGCACATGCAATGACGTCCAAGGGAAGAAAACAGTATACGTTGTTTGAAGTAACTTCTTTGTAGTTGTAATGTCGCAAATGGATGTGGCAGTTTCACCAAGGACAAATTCCAACTTCTACTTGAACACTTCTAATGGCATGCGCATCCCAAAAGGGGCGGTTTCCCAGACAGATATAAAGCCTAGTCTTGGACTAAGAAGCCATTTCAATTGAGAATCTCCATTAAAACAGGGCTTTGAAGCCCTTTGAATTGAGAATAGCCATTTAAAAAAAAAAAAAAAAGGGCTTGCAGATTCAGTGACTAAAGATGCAACATGCAGAAATCACTCCTCCATTTCCTGGTTGCTAAAATTCTAATAGTTCGCCTAATGTCAGTTTGTGAGACAAAACAAGCATTCATTGATTCTCAACTCATTGTACCATCTAAACTGCTGTGAAATACATTTTCCATAACCGAAAATATAGTATACTCAACAAAAATAAAACGCTACATGCAACGTCACTTATTTTACTGAGTTACAGTTCATATGAGGAAATCAGTCAATTTAAATAAATTCATTAGGCCCTAATCTATGGATTTTACATGACTGGGAATTCAGATAAGCAGCTGTTGGTCACAGACGCCTTAAAAAAAAAAAAAAAAATTAAAACGGTATTCGTCACAGTATTTTTGTGCATTCAAATTGCCATCGATAAAATGCAATTGTGTTTGTTGTCCGTAGCTTATGCCTGCCCATACCATAACGCCATCGCCACCATGGGGCACTGTTCACAACGTTGACGTCGGCAAACCGCTCGCCCACACACCACCATACACGTGGTATGCGGTTGTGAGGCCGGTGGGACGTACTGCCAAATTCTCTAAACAACATTGGAGACGGCTTATGGTAGAGAAATTAACATTCAATTATCTGGCAACAGCTCTGGTAGACATTCCTGCAGTCAGCTTGCCAATTGCACATTCCCTCAAAACTTGGCATTGTGCTGTGAGACAAAACTGCACATTTTAGAGCAGCCTTTTGTCCCCAGCACAAGGTGCACCTGTGAAATGATAATGCTGTTTATCCAGATTCTTGATATGTCACACCTGTCGGATAGATGGATTATCTTGGCAAAGGAGAAATGCTCACTAACATGGATATAAACAAAATGTGCACAAGATTTGAGAAAAAAAGCTTTGTATGTATGTAAAATATCTGGGATCTTTTATTCAGCTCATGAAACCAACACTTTACATGTTGCGTTTATATTTTTGTTCAGTGTATATTCAGCTGTTTGAAGCTGGTGTACAAAACCAAAAGACGCAAAAACGAAACTTCAGAACGGGAAGCATAGAAACACAGAACAGATCTAATGCTTTGTAGACTTGCTTTCAATGGGAATGAAAGGTCTAACTCACATCTCTCTGAATTTGGTCCGTTCCCCAACAAAGTAGCTTTAAATCCCTGCTGAATACACATTTTTATAAAGATGCTTTAATGTATGATTTCAACTTTATTTGGCCATCTTTTTTCATTCTCCTTCCTCCTGTCTTTGTAAGTACTTCTATTTTATGATGTGAAGCACTTGTATTGAAAAGCGCTATACAAATAAAGTTATCATGAGGGGTTCACAGCGAAGCTATTGTTATTCTTAGATTATTATTTGTCCTTGATATGGTCAAAACTTTGGCACACAATGAGTAACTTTGTCCAAAAGAATGGTACTGATTGGCCTATAGGTGGCGCTGTTATAAGCAATCTCACTTAAACCCTCATATCCACTATCCTCATTGACCTTGAGACTAATTTTTTTATGTACAGTTGAGGTCGGAAGTTTACACACACTTAGGTTGGAGTCAATAAAAAACTAGTTTTTCAACCACTCCACAAATTTCTTCTTAACAATCTAGTTTTGGCAAGTCGGTTAGGACATCTATTTCGTGCATGACAAGTAATTTTTCCAACAACTGTTTACAGACAGATTATTTCACTATCACAATTCCAGTGGGTCAGTACATGCACTAAATTGACTGCCTTTAAACAGCTTGAAAAATCCCAGAAAATCATGTCATGGCTTTAGAAGCTTCTGATAGGCTAATTTACATCATTTGAGTCAATTGGAGGTGTACCTGTGGATGCATTTCAAGGCCTACCTTCAAACTCAGTGCCCCTTTGCTTGACATCATGGGAAAATCAAAAGAAATCAGCCAAGACCTCAAAAAAAAAAGAAAGTCTGGTTCCTCCTTGGGAGCAATTTCCAAACACCTAAAGGTACCACTTTCATCTGTGCAAACAATAGTACGCAAGTATAAACACCATGGGACCACGCAGCCGTCATACTGCTCAGGAAGGAGACACGTTCTGTCTCCTAGAGATGAACGTACTTTGGTGTGAAAAGTGCAAATCAATCCCAGAACAGCAGCAAAAGACCTTGTGAAGATGCTGGAGGAAACAGGTACAAAAGTATCTATATCCACAGTAAAACGAGTCCTATATCGACAAGCCACTGCTCCAAAACCACCATAAAAAAGCCAGACTACGGTTTGCAACTGCACATGGGGACAAAGATCGTACTTTCTGGAGAAATGTCCTCTGGTCTGATGAAACAAAAATAGAACTGTTTGGCCATAATGACCATCGTTATGTTTGGAGGAAAAAGGGGGAGGCTTGCAAGCTGAAGAACACCATCCCAACCGTGAAGCACAGGGGTGGCAGCATCATGGTGTGGGGGTGCTTTGCTGCAGGAGGGACTGGTGCACTTCACAAAATGGATGGCATCATGAGGAAGGAAAATTATGTGGATATATTGAAGCAACATCTCAAGACATCAGTCAGGAAGTGAGAAACAAGATTCTCTGGTCCGATGAAACCAAGACTCAACTCTTTGCCCGGAATGCCAAACGTCACATGACCATGGCAGCATCATGCTGTGGGGACTGGGAGACTAGTCAGGATTGAGGGAATGATGAACGGAGCAAAGTACAGAGAGATCCTTGATGAAAACCTGCTCCAGAGCGCTCAAGACGTCAGACTGGGGCTAAGGTTCACCTTCCAACAGGACAACGACCCTAAGCACACTGCCAATACAATGCAAGTCTCTGAATGTCCATGAGTGGCCCAGCCAGAGCCCGGACTTGAACCCGATCAAACATCTCTGGAGAGACCTGAAAATAGCTTTGCAGCGACGCTCCCCATCCAACCTGACCGAGCTAGATAGGATCTGCAAAAAAGAATGTGAGAAACTCCCCAAATACAGGTGTGCCAAGCCTGTAGTGTCATACCCAAGAAGACTCAAAGCTGTAATCCCTGCCAACAGTACTTCAGCAAATTGCTGAGTAAAGGGTCTGAATACTTATGTAAATGTGATATTTCTGGTTTTTATTTGTAATAAATATGCAAATATTTCTAAACTTGTTTTTGCTTTGTCATCTGGGGGTATTGTGTGTAGATTGATTAGGGGAAAAAACAATTTAATACATTTTATAATAAGGCTGTAACATAACATGTGGAAAAAGTCAAGGGTTCTGAATACCTTCCCAATGCACTGTATATTTATTAAAGTCCTTTCAATGGAGACACTCCACTATTAGTCTAAGACCACACTTAATCTTTGTCCGGGAAAACAAACTATAATGACAAGCCCATCGTATGCAATTAAACTGGCCCGTCTCTGATACAGTACATACGTGTGTGTTGAGGCGGTAGGACATGAGCTCAAACTCTCCATCAGGAGGAATGAAAGAAATGGTGCGGTCATTCTCAAAGCGGGACAGACGCACACACTGGTGGAACTTCGTGTCTTCCAGCTCCACTGATTTACTCTTCCCTCCTGTGATGAGCACAGCAATAGAAAAATATGGAGAGTTGGAGAGGGCATTAGAGGATTGGATTTGGTACAAGTACAGTTCTGAGAAAATGAAAGCTGTTTAATTGAAATAGATTAGAGGTAAGAGCTGAATCCTAACTTGAGATGTGTGTGCACAACTCCAACTGTCTTCAAATCATGCATTGATGTCTATGGGAAATTGTGAGCAAAAGGCTAAGTGTCTAAAGTTTGGGCTGAGAATCCACACAGAAACAGCTTTGAAATCTACATGCATTTGTCTTTTAACTGAATTGTAGCCCATCCAGTGGCAAACAGTGCAGAGGAACTCACGGCCAGTGTTCTCAAAGAGAACTTTGTCGTTGAGCCCCAGACGCAGCTCGGGCATCCCTGACAGGAACACCCGCATTTTGATGGAGCCCACGATCTCACTGCGCAGCACGTTACCATTCGCACTGACCTGCACATACATGAGAAAAGGAGAAGTATCAGACATTTTACAACAATTGCTCAAATGTGTCTAAGTTCAAATGGTTGATAGTATTTCAATAAAACACAATGATTTTGTCAGACAAAAATAAACATTGCAAGCCACGACTGTATTAGAGGGAAGGGAGTGTTAGAACATGACGTGACAAGGGGCCTCACCAGAAGATTAACAGACTCAATGACGTCCAGGAAGACTTCGTTCTTCCTGTACTTGATGCCCTCTGACCTCCAGGACACTGCGTTGGTGACGGTTGCAGGGGGGCGCGGGCCCCCCGTGTCTAACTTGTGCCCCTCTTGGGTGATGTACCTAAAAACCAACAGAGACAAACAGGGTGAGAGGATAGGACAACAATGACAGATTCCACTCTGTCTGCAGCCATACTGGGTGCTTGGGTGAAATTCTAGATATTTGGTACATACGTAGTGATCTACACTAGTGTATCTTCTGTTTAACTTGGAGGGATTTGAAAATGTTTAATGGAAGCAAAACATGGGTTTGTACAGAGTTTAGGAGACTGATTAAGGGCTGGAGAGGATACTCACTCTTGAAGGATCTTGCTGTCAGTGGTCTGGGGGTAGCCAAAGTCCATCAACTCATCCATCAACTCATAGATGATGACAAAGTTATCTCTGATACTCTCCTCTTCCAACTCCTTAAAATACTCTGAGAAAACCTGAAGAGACAAAGGACTTGAATAAAGTTACCCAACTGCATTTTCTCATGAAGTTGGTAGCAGTGCTTCATATAATAATTCAAAGACCAGCTATAACACATTTCTTACCAGTTAAACATCTGTAATAACCTATGGGTAATAATTGGCCAAATAAGACTACGATTTTCGTCACCCTAAACACTCTACTGGAAACCATTTTATACCGCACAATAGACAAAATATGCAACTCACCTGAATAATTTTGTAGAGGAAAGAGAAGACCAATGAGACACAAGCATTTTTCTTAGACGTTGCTACAACTGATTGAAAATATGTTAAGGTGAAGTTGATGTGGGGCTGATAAGTAAAACAAAGATGAGCTGGAAAAGGTCAGTTTGAGAAATAACTGAAAGTGGTATTTACTGGAAGTGATCTTTTTGTGAGCTCTCAGAGTAGTAGTATATTTGACCTAAGCAATCAAACCAACCATCACGCTCCCTTTTACAAAGCGCAAGATAAGTATAATTTTCCCATTTGTATTGGGTACTCTAATATTGGAAAGGCAAAGGAATATTGAGGCAGTAGTTGTAAACACATTTTGTGAAAGGATGAGTGGCAGTAAGGATACGGTACAGGTTGTTGTGTTTGATCCACATGAAGCGGACACCTCCGTGGGCCAGGATAGGGGATAAGTTACCCTCCTCCTCTCTGTCCATGAGGATAGGCATAAAGTGCTCAATCTCTGACATGTCCACATCTCCTCTGTAGTTACGGCAAACCAGAACCTGAAAAGGTGAAACAAAACAGGAACTTACTCTCACTTTCTCTATCCTTCATGTTAGGACATCTACATGGCCTGTGTCTCCTGACAACATCCTGAACAGGAATCACTGGCAATGTATTCATATCTTCAAGTGTCCTTGAAAAAATCTACATGGGTCATCATAACTGGACTATGCATTTGAGCCGTCACACACAGCGGACAGTTGTTTTAGGCACACCAGCCCGTTCAAATGGTTCGCTCCCATGTACGTCGAGTGACGTGGACGTGGCTTGCTATAAAAAGCAGGCAGACAGAGGAATTCAGTTAATGTTTGATTGAACGTTAGAATGGGCAAAGCGAGTGACCTAAGCGACTGATCGTGGTATGATCGTCGGTGCCAGGCGTGTTGGACTTTCCACACGCAACAATGTTTAGGATTAACTTAGAATGGTGTAACAAACAAAAAACATCCAGTCATCACCAGTCCTGTGGGTGAAAACAGCTCATTGATGAGAGGTTGAAGGAGAATGGCAAGACTCTTGCAAGCTAACAGGCGGGCCACAAACAGGCAAATAATGGCACAGTACAACAGTGGTGTGCAGAACGGAATCTCGTAACGCACAACTCGCCGGTCCTTGTCACGGACGGGCTACTGCAGCAGAGGCCCATACAGGGTTCTCAGCAAAAACATGAAAAAGCAACTCGTGGGCCTGCGATCACCACTGGACAATTGAGGAGTTGTCCGACGAATTCCAGTTCCTGTTGCATCATGCTGATGGCAGAGTCAGGATTTGGCATAAGCTGCATGAGTCCATATCCACATCGTGGCTGTGTCAAAGGTACAGGCTGATCGCGGTGGTGTAATGGTGTGGGGAATGTTTTCCTGACACACGTTAGGTACCTTAATATCAATTGAGCAACGTTTCCATGCACCGAAGCATTCCGGCTGTTCTGGAGGCAAAAGGGGGTACCGACCCGGTAGGAGACGGGCGTACCTAATAAACTAGCCTTTGGATGAGGGCAACTGTTGGTGGTCATGACAACCATGGATGATAACACCTCTCGTTAGGCTTGTAATACAGCTTACTATTCACAAGGCCACCACCATTACCATAATCATGCAGAATTCGTCTTTAATGTATCACGTGATCCAAAGAAATAGCCCATTCAAAACCAGTCCAGCTGGTGGAGTAGCTAGCTAAGTAACATTACTTTCCCGTGGTTTTCAAAGCACTACTGATCTGACAATGTACCGATGTTCGTTTCAAAAGGAACATTATTACGTGATTAATGACGTCCGAAGATTCGTTTGATCACATGGTTTTTCAAACGTGTGTTGCAAAATGCGAGATGCCACTGATTTTGCCGTGGTTCTGGTGAATTCTATGATTCCAAGCTGCTTTCAAACACGGACCTCTACTGGACACTGTACTTACAATGTACCGTATATAGACTTTTTCATGTAGCGTCACATGAACGATAGCTCAGCAGGTAGAGTCGCGGGGTCTAGTACACTCAAATGACAGGGAATGGGGGCGAAGGCATATTCATTTATCGTTTTATGTGACGCCACATTTCTGCACATTGTTACTCAAATACGCACTGTAGAAACTGCTCAGTTACTTCCTAGTTGTTCAAATTCTAATGGCTTGCCTAATTTCAGTGTGTGTGACAAAACAGGCAAGTGTAGTGTAGAGAAACATTGTATTTTATTTCACCTTTATTTAACCAGGTAAGCTAGTTGAGAACAAGTTCTCATTTACAACTGCGACCTGGCCAAGATAAAGCAAAGCAGTGCGACACAAACAACAGAGTTACAGATGGAATAAACAAGCGTACAGTCAATAACACAATATGTGAAAAAAAATAGTCTATATACAGTGTGTGCAAATGGAGTGAGGTGGTAAGGCAATAAATAGGCCATAGTAGCAAAGTAATTACAATTTAGCAAATGAACACTGGAATGATAGATGAGCAGATGGCGATGTGCAAGTAGAAATACTGGTGTGCAAAAAGTAAATAAAAACAATATGTGGATGAGGTAGGTAGATTGGATGGGCTATGTACAGCTGCAGCGATCGGTTAGCTGCTCACATAGCTGATGTTTAAAGTTAGTGAGGGAAATATAAGTCTCCAGCTTCAGCGATTTTTGCAATACGTTCCAGTCATTGGCAGCAGAGAACTGGAAGGAAAGGCGGCCAAAGGAAGTGTTGGCTTTGGGGATGACCAGTGAGATATACCTGCTGGAACGCGTGCTTCGGGTGGGTGTTGTTATCGTGACCAGTGAGCTGAGATAAGGCGGAGCTTTACCTAACATAGACTTATAGATGACCTGGAGCCAGTGGGTCTGGCGACGAACATGTAGTGAGGGCCAGCCGACTAGAGCATACAGGTCGCAGTGGTGGGTGGTATAAGGGGCTTTGGTGACAAAACGGATGGCACTGTGATAGACTGCATCCAGTTTGCTGAGTAGAGTACTGGAAGCTATTTTGTAAATGACATCGCCGAAGTCGAGGATCTGTAGGATAGTCAGTTTACGAGGGTATGTTTGGCGGCGTGAGTGAAGGAGGCTTTGTTGCGAAATAGGAAATGTTTTGGAGATGTTTAATATGAGTCTGGAAGGAGAGTTTATAGTCTAGCCAGACACCTAGGTATTTGTAGTTGTCCACATATTCTAAGTCAGAACCGTCCAGAGTAGTGATGCTAGTCGGGCGGGTAGCGAACGGTTGAAAAGCATGCATTTGGTTTTACTAGCATTTAAGAGCAGTTGAAGGCCACGGAAGAGTGTTGTATGGCATTGAAGCTCGTTTGGAGGTTAGTTAACACAGTGTCCAAAGAAGGGCCAGAAGTATACAGAAGGGTGTCGTCTGCGTAGAGGTGGATCAGGGAATCACCCGCAGCAAGAGCGACATCGTTGATCTATACAGAGAGAAGAGTCGGCCCGAGAATTGAACCCTGTGGTACCCCATAGAGACTGCCAGAGGTCCGGACAACAAGCCCTCCAATTTGACACACTTAACTCTATCAGAGAAGTAGTTGGTGAACCAGGCGAGGCAGTCATTTGAGAAACCAAGGCTGTTGAGTCTGCCGATAAGAATACGGTGATTGACAGAGTCGAAAGCCTTGGCCAGGTTGATCTAAACTGCTGTGAAATATATTTACCATAACCAAACATATTGTATTTTCAGCTGTTTGATGCTCAGGTACAAAATCAAAAGTAAAATAATGAAAAGACTTAAGACCGTGAAGCATAGAAATAGGAGACATAGAACAGATCTACCTCGTCTTACTTGCTTTCACCGAGAATGACTGATCTATAACTTACTTTTCTATGCTAATTTTGTTGGGTGCCCAAAAACCTACATATTGCAGCTTTAAACAATTACTTGTCTTAAGGATCTTACATAATGCCATAGATTCCGTTTTTGATAGCAAAAAAAGGGATTCACAGCAAAAAAAGGGATGCACAATATAAGGTTCGAATCTGCAACGCAATAGTAACTAATTGTAGGCTACGAAGACTAGCGACTAACCGCTGCACCATTGAAATTTGATGAATAGTGTGGAAAAAACGTATAAAACATCAAACGCTAGTTTTCATTGCTGACCAGCAGATGTCATTTACATTTTAGTCATTTAGCAGACGCTCTTATCTAGAACGACTTACCGTTGTGAGCTCATACATTTTAACCAAAAAAATTGTGTACTGGAACCCGCGCGCCTGGCACCGACGATCATCACTAATGTGCATTGTTAAAAGCTCCGAGTAATTAACCGTTTTTCGGCACAATTTGGTAAAAGCCCCAAAGGCTTCAGAAAGCCTCGGTTTCCCATCACTACTTTCCCATGTCAACATAAAGCTCTCAAATTCAATACTCTATATTTTTCTTAGAACGTAAACTAGCTAGCTTTATATTGTAACTTGTTCATCAAAACGTACAATGCATTATTAGCTAAACATTTTAATGGGAAACACTTGTCATTTAGCTAGCTATCTAACGTTAGCTAACCCAAATCTGGCATGTCCTCTTACCTTGCCTTTGAGGTCTAACACGTAAACCGCACTTGCTGACATTTTGCTTCTAGTTCGCCGTTACTTACTACGAGTTGGTGATAAATATATTTATAATATCTAAATATTGCAATATAAAAATATGTAGCGGTACGGTAGCATCCAACTAGGGGTGCTAGGTGTTTTTCGCTACCATTGACCGGGTTTTGTGCACACGTCACTTCACAAACCAGAAGACACAAAACGTTATATGCTCCACTTCCGGGAAGCTGTCATAGATCCAGTAATACATGACTCCACCCTCGGCTGATGAGGTAATCTCGAACCTCTTCCCATGTCAACCTTACAAACTGATGTCTCCCAGCCGCTTTCACTATGAGCTGAATCCTCTCTGTTTTAGACACTACTTTAGCAGTGCTATTGATAGCTCTTGCTATGAACGTCACCAGCTTTCTCTTATCTTCATTGCCTCACACCCATCATATGCCACACTATGAGCACCCCCACAGCTCTTTGGTTGTACACCATCCCCACAATCATCCTCCCCTCCACACCTAATTTTCTCTTTACATGCTGTTGCCACATGCCCAAACCTCTGGCAGTTATAACATCTTAAAGGCTTTGGGACATAAACCCTCACATAATAGCTCATATATCCTATGGTTATTTGGCAGTACTCGGTCCTTGAAGTGTAACAGAATAGATGGGCTATCTACCCTAACACCACCCCTTATTGCTTGCAACCTTTGAAAGTTTACTACAATGCCTTCTCAAGATGACGCTTACCTCTTTAGTGCCAAGGCACTCCTGTCATCACCCCTTTAATCCACTGATTCCCTGCTTGACCAGGCCAGCTGCTCGACACCTTACACTTCCCTATTTACTTCACTCAGAGCTTTTTCCCCTCTGTGCCATGTCCTTACAGAACACCAACAAGCTCCCATCTCAACACTTTAGCATTGACAACTTCCCCAATCAACTCTTGTATCACAACGGTCAGACTCATCACCCTAACTCCCCCTTCTTCCCTGAACTTCAGAATCACTTTATGCTCCTCTCCTCCATGCTGCCCTCGCAACCTCTCTCTACCCCGAAACTGCCGCTAGAGTTGGAAACTGTTTTAGCACCACCTTTTCCAAGACAAATGTTTCATTCATAAGACATCATTTGGTCCATATTGTTTTCTATTACAAATTAGAATTACTTTAGAGACTACACAGTACTTACTTATGCATGTGGTGGTATAAGAGACCAGAGTGCATATACACAAAGCGTTTCAGAATAGGAGTGCTGATCAAGGATCTGTACATATAATCATATTCATTATGATCTAAAGGCCAAAACTGATCTGAGATCAGCATGCCTACTCCAACGATTTGGGGCTATAATAATTGTTGGATCTCTATGCCTCTACAGTTTGGCCTGTGGAAAATGCAATCTTTATAGCAATTAACTACACACAGCCAATACTAACATCAAAATTATGGCGTATAAATGAGTGAATTTCCAAATACAAGGAAAGGTAACTCACTTTAATCAAATACACATGATTACAACAGCAATTCTGTGTACTCTAGTATAATTCAGCATATGGAACAAATGTATTCACAAAGGGTGTGTTCGTAAAGTCACTCCAGAGTGTACTCTGGGCATTTGTAAATTCAGAGCGTTGTCAGATTGTCTGTTGGTGAATTCAGAGCATACACTGGAAGCTCTGGCCGAGGAATAGGATTGATTAGAGTGTTCTGACCTCACACAGCAGTCAAGCACCCAAGCTAACTGGCAAACGTTGGCTAGCTACTTCCAGACACAAATGAGAGAACACCTCACTGATCATTTTACTCGCCCTAGCAGAGCTGGTTAGGCTGTTTTCATGTTACCCAGAGCGTTGGTGAATAACTGTGCTGCTGGCAACAATCTGCCATATTCAATGGGTGTTGAGCATTTGCAAATTCATCATGCGCTCTGGCACAGACAAGGGTGCGCTGAAATCTGAGGAGATAGCCAGAGTGAATTTAAGAACTCACCCAAATTACATACTAACGAACAACAAAATGACAGCATGTGTCAATGGGCATAAAAGGAACTTCTAAAGCATATTCTAAAATAAAAGTGATCCAGGAGTCCTCTTCATTTGGTCCAGCTGACTTTAGGGATATCGTAATGTTCTGTCAGGCTGTCCAGGTGACGGTTGAAATCCTGCAACAAAAAATACTGTTGTTTATAGTAAATGCCAGGGGTTTGTACAACTCAAATCTCCAAGAATATTTTCTGAATTACAGTAACGGCATAAAATAAAATGTCTTACCTCAACTCTCCTCTTGTGAGTTTTTTCTGCTTTGTTCAAAATCCTCTCCATTTGCTGAAAGAAATTAAAAGGGTGGTGGTGGGGATGAATAATGGTATTGTAAACTAAGTATTTCATCCCATGACTAACATTGTATCTATTTCAGTGCTTTAACATTAGTTGGACAATACATTTAGCTAGAACAATGAGTATTACCCTCTTCTCTTGCATCTTGTCAAATGCAATTTGAGCTGGTGTTCTTTTGTCAATGTATCCACTCTTGGTCTCCTCCTCTTCGTTTCGATTTGTATTAATTTGCTGCTCCAAACGCTTCTTCTCTTTGTCCTTCTTCTTCTTTCTAAAAAATAAAAGGTAGGTAACGTTACACCAGCTAATGTTTGAGGGAAATACTAGGTTAGGCCTACATGTCTGCTTACTTGCACTTAAAGCTACATTAATTTGAATAGGCTGACACTAGCTACGTATGTAACAATTTACAGTGAACAACCGATGATGTTGCTGTTGTTACCATGTGTGCTTGTAGCGAAGCTAACTTTAGCTGGTTAGCGAATTTAGCTGGTTAATAGGGACAGAGCTAGATACTCTTTCACGTCCGACCAAGGTGAAAGAGATACATAGGTTTTAGAGCACACTGACTTATAAGTAATAATAACATGAAATACATACTTTTTACCAACGGAAACAACTCCAATCCCTTTCAATTTCAGGGAGCCTTTCTGAACGGTGGCGTATTGATCCGACATCTTCGTTGTTGTGGATTCGTCTTCTTCTTCTATTGTGGATTTATATGGCGGTTGGCAAACAACTTTACGGTGCATTACCGCCACCAACTAGACTGGAGTGTGGATCAGAGACAGTGGAGGTCTAAATCCTACCCAATAATCTTACTTGCGAAATACATAATGAAATACTACACCCCCTTTAGATTTCCCCAGCAGTTCACTTAATCCTGACCTTTCAACCCCATTACTCCTCAAATCTAATAACAATCACTCCATTTCTGGCACTGAAATAGAACATGTTCCACTGTCTCCATCTCCTCCTGACAATGATCACACCTCCCAGTCGGATGTTTCTCCACCAATTTCAATGTACTATTTAGCCTTGTGTGTCATTCTCAGCCTTGTGACTACACTTTCCTCCCTTCTCTCGGCCTGAGGATTTTTCCTGCCCCCACCTTTTCCTGGATCTTATACAGGTGTCTTAACTTACTCTCTCTGTTCCACAATTCTTGCCACATTTAACCACTGTTCTTATTAAACCCTTGGCTTCTGCTTTACTGATTGACAATTCCATCTCAACATTAGGATGTTTAAGAGCCTGCTTGGCAATAATACCCACTTCCTCATTTCCCTCTACTCCCACATGAGCTGCTACCCAGAGGAACATAACAAATACCCCCATCTGTTTCACCCTATACAAGCACTGCAAAACCTCATACAATACATCCTTTCTGCTCTGAGACACACATGAATTCTGGCCTCACCTTCTCCACCCACTCTGCAGCCAATAGTATGGCCAACAACTCCATTGTATAAACAGATAAATTATCTGTTGCTCTTTTCGTCCCTGTCGTCCCTGTTTTAGGGTTCTTAGATCCATCTGTGAATATATTAAAGAAAGCATACTATTGTGTTCTTAAATGTTCACTTACAACTGAATCTACTACTTCCTCAACACCCTCTCAAGCAACCCTAGATCTATCACTGGCTGAGGGAGAAACCAAGGTGGGAAAGCAGCGAGAACCAGAGAGGGGCTAAACTCCCTCCCAAACAACCCCATCTCTCTCGCCATGCAATTGCCTATCCACCCAAAGCTTGTATTCAGATTTAGTTCACATTTTTTTGTAGGATGTGTAACCTTACGTCCTTGTAGATTTACACAATATGTCATGGCCAGCTGTCTTCTTAACTTAAATGGCATCTCTCCCAACTCTACCTGCATCGCTGCAACCGGGGAGGTCCTGAGTGCTCCACAACATATTCGTAGGGCTTTGGCCTGGATAACATCTAGCTTTTTTTTTTAATGTCTGAGTTGCTGATCCATATACTATATTTCCATAATCCATTGATGACCGTAACAACGCTATATATATATATATATATATATATATATATATATATATACCATTTTCAATGCCATTCTATCTGTCCCCACTCCATTCCTGACAAGCAATCCATCACATTCAATATTTTCTTTCCTTTGACAACTACTCTCTTAATATGCTCCGTCCATGTCATTTCAAGTGTCAAACCAGAAGCCCAGGAACCTAAACCCTCCCCAGATTCCTTCCATACAACTTCAAGTATATTTCCTCCCCAACATTCCTTCTAGAAAAAAACACAGTCTGTGTTTTCTCAACTGAAAACTTGGAGGGGACTGAGAACACACCCCTGGGGGGGCCCTGTGTTGAGGATCAGTGTGGCGGATATGTTGTTACCTACCCTTACCACCTGGGGGCGGACCGTCAGGAAGTCCAGGATCCAGCTGCAGAGGGAGGTGTTTAGTCCCAGGGTCCTTAGCTTAGTGATGAGCTTTGAGGGCACTATGGTGTTGAACGCTGAGCTGCAGTCAATGAATAGCATTCTCACATAGGTGTTCCTTTTATCCAGGTGGGAAAGGGCAGTGTGGAGTGCAATAGAGATTGCATCATCTGTGGATCTGTCAGGGCGGTATGTAAATTGGAGTGGGTCTAGGGTTTCTGGGATAATGGTGTTGATGTGAGCCATGACCAGCCTTTCAAAGCACTTCATGCCTACAGAAGTGAGTGCTAAGGGTCGGCAGGTTACCTTAGTGTTCTTGGGCACAGGGACTATGGTGGTCTGCTTAAAACATGTTGGTATTACAGACTCGGACAGGGAGAGATTGAAAATGTCAGTGAAGACACTCGCCAGTTCGTCAGCGCATGCTCGCAGTACATGTCCTGGTAATCCATCTGGCCCTGCAGCCTTGTGAATGTTAACCTGTTTAAAGGTCTTACTCACATCGGCCTTTGGAGAGCGTGATCACACAGTCTTCTGTAACAGCTGGTACTCTCATGCATATTTCAGTGTTACTTTCCTCGAAGCGAGCATAGAAGTTGTTTAGCTTGTCTGGTAGGCTCGTGTCACTGGGCAGCTCCCGGCTGTACTTCCCTTTGTAGTCTGTAATGGTTTGCAGCTTCTGGATGAGCATTTTCTTGTTTGCTTATATAATATAGATGAGAACTCTCTTGGTAGATAGTGTGGTTTACAGCTTATCATAAGGTACTGCACCTCAGGCGAGCAATACCTTGAGACTTCTTTAATATTAGACATCGTTCACCAGCTGTTATTAATGGCATTTCCCTGGTGGGTACCATTATCTACCTCATAGCTTTCTGACAGAGCTCCCCACCCTCACTCGTATTGATCGCCCAAAAATCTAATGTATCCAGTTAAAAACCCCTTTTCCAACCCCCATGTTATCCAGCTTGATAAGTAGGCCTTCCTTCAAAATCATATCATGAGCCCTCTCTACATCAAAGAAAATGGCTACCACCACCTCTTTATTTGCCTGTGCCTTAAGTATGACTGACTCTAGGCACAATATAGGTTCCATCGTTCCCCCTGCCTTTCCTGAACCCACTTTGATCTGGTGACATTAGTCCTCTACTCTCCAGAAAGTACATCAGTCTTTCCATTATCATTCTTTCCATAATTTTACATACATGAGATGTCAACGCTATTGGCCTATAGCTTGAAGGACTAGTAGTGTCTGTTCTCCAATAGTCTATCTTAGTTGTCCTCTAATACTCCCTCTTAGCTGTCCTAATGATCTACCTTACTACTGCTTGTGCTTGTTTACACTGAATCAGGTGCTGGTAATTATGGTATGTTTTCAACATTCTGAAAGCCCTTTTCCTACTCTTCACTGTTTCTCTACACCCATCACTCCACTATTGGACTGCGTTACTCTTTCTCCCCTCTGTACCAATAGGAATCACCTGCCTTGCGGCCCCTACTATTGCTCCTCTTATTGCATCTACTGTTTCTATATCTGAATTAAGATCTACCTGAGACAACTCCTGTTCACTCAACTCCTGAAACTGAACCCACTCTGCTTTCCCAAATATCCATCTCCTCAATCCATTTCCTACTGATTTCCTCTTCCTCCCTCAATCCTACAGTACACATGATAGGATAGTGAGCAGATTCATTTCCAGTTACTGGGTCAATCCTAGTTCCCCAGCCGTCATTAAGACTCACAAGCCCTTTCTCATCTAGTAGTTCCTCCAACACTTGTCCATTTACCTCAGTCTGTAACCCTCCCAAGAGCGTACTATGAGTATTAAAATACCCACACCACATTACCCATCTCCTATCTTGACCTTCTACATTCCCAAGGGCCCGCAACTCCAGTCTTTTACACGGGTTGTAAAAGTTCACTATTACCATATTCCCCCCTCCCAACCACACCTCCAGCACTACATACTCCTGTTCCACTCCCTCTCCCACACACATATTAGGGATCCCTCACTTTATAAAGGTAGCACACCCTCATCCTCCCCCTGCCACCTTATCTCTACGGACTGCAACCTAACCTTGTATTACAACACCTAGAGTAGGTTTTAGCCATGTCTCCTGGAAACATATCATATCAGGTTTGGCTGGTAACTCCTCAAGAAACTGGTTGAACTCTTGTCCATTAGCCATCCAACTTCTGGCATTCCATTGAATGATTAACACCATAATGCAAATTAACCAATACATGATTCCTGTCTGGACTGATTCTCAATCTTATTGAGGTCACCCTGTACATTTTCCCATGAAGGTACTGTGATCCCAAGATACCTCACTGCCTGCTCCACTATGATCTTTATCTTAGTCCTTGATTGTCATTTTTTGGTGCAATTGATTGCTGCTGTCACAAATGAAACAACCTTCCTCATGTCTCCTACCATGCCCAACCTACATCCCAATCTGCCCTGGAATACCTGCTCTTCTAGGTGCCCCGATTGTTTCTGTGTGAACTACCTTCACTGCTTCTGCATACGAGATGTTAAGCTCACCTGCTGCACTTCCCACCTGTCTTTCATCACTGAACAACCCCCATGCGCCACACTATGGGCACCCCCACAGTTACAGCACTTTAACTGGACCCCATCTCCCCATCTCCCATATGCATGTTCTCCCCTACAGTTCGCACATCTCCTTTTGCCTTTACACACCACAGCCACATGCCAAAACCTTTGACAGTTATAGCAATGCAATGGTTTTGGAACATATGCTCGCACATAGTAACTCATATACCCAATCCTAACTTTTCCTGGCAATACCAGATCCTCAAAGTTTAGTAGCACTGACAAGCTATCCACCTTCTTCCTTTCTCGTGTAATAATGCCCTTCACCCACTTCCGTCCAGTTTGATCCAGCATGCTACTATCAACCACACGTTTACATACCTGCTTGAGTTTGAGCGCCAACTCATACTGTTTAGCATTGAAACGCACCACCACCAAACTTTCATCACGAAGAACTTTAGCAGACACAAACTCTTCTACTTTACTCTCCAAGTCCCTAGTCAACGTGATAGGACTCACCACCGTGAGTCCACCTTGATCCTTAAATTTCACCAACACCTTGAACTCCACTTCTCTCAGTACAACACTGCGAACCGAACCTCCCCCATCATCACTACTCTCTTCTGACAAGACCTGCAAAGTCTCCTCAGGCTTCCTCTTCTTCTTAACCTTTACTCTTACTATACCTCTACCTTTTTCCACTCCATCACTACACTCCATCCCGTTCTCCTTAACTACTAACCCCGCTACCTTTTCATCCATCTCTGATCCAGTCACAGTCCAGTGTTGATCAACCACCTTCACTGGATTTCTGTGTTAACCTGTTGTTGTGGATATCTTCCTCTCTCGATGTTATGCAGACGAGTTTAATGATTGGTACTTTGCTGTCGCATAAAGGCACATTAATCGCATGCATTCCTCCAAGCAGGTGGCAGTAACGTGCAATAGAAATTCAGCGATGGCTGATACACTCGGTTTTCCTTAGAAGAAGAAGTTACCCGGAAGTGGCGATTATGAATGTCAAAGACATGCATGGTGGCCATTTGTGTTATCCCTTACCGCAAGAAAGGATGGCAGGGTACGGATTATTCTGCTCTACGATGAGAATTAAATGCTTTGCAACCAATACACCTGTGAGATTTTGTATGAGTAACCTGTTGTATAGAATTCCGACGTGTGGATATGCAAAGAAAGTTGGTAAGTAAATGGCTTCTGTAAAAATCATTCTCCCCACAATAAAATGGTGCGGTGGATAATGTTGACAAGAAAATGTCTCTAGCTAGCTAGTTACCATTAGAAAAGATAACTGGGTGATGAACCCAAGAACAGGTAAATTACAGGCATGGTGAGCAATGTTATTTCTTTGATTACAGTATGAATAATTATAGCATCAATATAGTGAGGTAGCTAGCTACTTGCTATGTACCACAGTTCCTGTCATAACTTCCTGCATGAATGCATGTGCAATCAAAATAACTCTTTCACACCCACCCATTGAATCATAGCATCTGCCTTGCTTTTGCATATTATCTCTAATTGTGAAGTTTATCTCAAGGCACTGGATCTTTAGAATTTCATCGGAGTGTTTCCTTGCCACATAGCATTCAGGACAATATCTTGAGCCAATGATGTTAAATATATGCTATTGCATTTCCAGATAAATTCATCAGTTAATAAATGTAACTGTTTGTAAGACTTATATATATGTTTATCAAAAACACTGGGGAGAGATGGCTAGAACAAAGCAGAAGTCCAATCTTGTTTATGTTCTCTAACTCAGTGTTCCATGTTTTGTAATAAGACCAGTGAAAGCCGTGCTCAAGTATTGAATGAGTCATAACCTGTTTTCATCCCAACTTACTTTCTCTCTCCCAGCTGCCAAAGGGAAGGGCAAGGGCATGGTGAAAGATGTGCTGAAGGGACCGGAGGTGTGTAAGGACCCTGTGAAACTCACCTCTCACGCTGTTGGAGTCAACATTTTTAAGCAAGGAGACGACCCTGCACTGAAACCTCCCGAGGAGTACCCAGAGTGGTAAGGGCTCAAATATGGTACTACCTTGAGAAGATAGCTAGAGATCAGTTATGTTTTTCTGGGATATTTTATTAATGCTCAACTTCATGTCCATGAATAGCAGCTTTTGTTTTAAACATATGTTATTAATTAATAATTACAAAGCATTTCATATGAACAATTTAAGTGACACCAAGCTGCTACCTCTCTTGCCTCCCAGGCTGTTCCGGTTGCAGCTGGGTCCCCCAAATAATATCCATGAGCTGGAGCCAGATAGCCATGAGTACTGGAAGGTCCTGAGGAAGGAGCACATGTTGCGCTTTAACAGGTTACACAAAGGGAAGAAGCTGTAGGACCCAGAGCCAGTGAGAGAGAGCCCCTCAGTGATCAGCTGCTCTCTGTAGATCTGTGTACACCAGACACTACAGCATAGCTGTAACCTGACCGACTCAATACTGTCAGTCTGTATGTCATCTTTCTGCTGAAAAGGAATCACTTTGAGAACTTGGACTTGTTGTAAGTAAAGTCAAAAACAAAGACCTGGATTTTTTATTAAACTTAACTTTTGCCTTTTGATTTCTTATCTCAAATGTTACCATCTATAAGCTTCTTTGAAAAATATCACACACTCAATTTTCACATGTTATGTGAGAGTAGGAGTTTTGATTCACATCTTGCAGATGGCATCTGGAATACTCTGTGATCGATGCATGGCGGTGCTAGATACATTCAGAAAAATTAAGGCCTTGTTTATTCTTGTCATTTATCAGAGTGAACACCTAAATAAATACCCCTTGAGGTCTATTTATTTCATGCAAGAGTTTGTCTATCAATGGTGAATAAACATCATTCTAAATTCAATGACTGTTTCTGTTTTTATTATTTTTTAAATTTTGATTAATCTGCAACATGTGGTTGAGTTTGTTGATCATTTGAAGTTACTCCGGCTGAGTTCACAATGAAGCCCAATTATGATATTTTTTCCACTAATTGGTCAGTCACATCAGATCTTTTCTCAACAGCTCTTTTCCAGAGCTGATCTGATTGGTCAAAAGACCAATTATTGAAAAAGATCAGAAAAGGGGCTATCTGTCTAAATGCATTCTTAGATATACTGTATATTTCCCCCTGAAGCTGAGTGTTGGTGGGATTCTATTGGCATAGATAGAGAAGGTGAAACTAGGCTAAACCTAAGGGGGAACATGGTTGGTTTCATGAAAATACAAGGGATGACACAAAAAGAGGAAACGATGTAAAATGAGGAGTGATGCATTGTTAACCTAATTGAGAGAATATTATTCACACAGACGAGATTGGCAAAGGTGAATTACTGTAGGCTACTTCTGAAATAGAGATTGAGATTTCTGAACTAGTAGAGTGTTCGGTCTGTCTGTTCTTCCACTGTAAATTATTGAACAACTTATCTAATCGAAAACATAATCGGAAAAGGAGCAGGGGTTTGTATGCTTTGAGATGAACATACAGTAGTTTACGTAGACAAATTTTTTTATCTCAGGTTATTCCGTAAGCATCTGAATAGAACGCAAGTAAATGGACGCGCTTTCAGTTTTTTGGTAAATTCGGATAGATAGGCTACAGCAGTTGGCAGATATTTATTTGTTGTTATCTAATGTGTTCATTTTTAGGGAGTAGATCAGCTTTTATAATCTATGTTTATACATGTTATAGCTTTTAACTAGGCTACGTAGAATCAAATCATACGTTTTTTGTTGTTGCATGCTTAGCATACCAATCACTGTAAGCGTCAGCAAGTGAATGTTGTGACAATGTGTCTTCTGTAGTGTTCTGCCATCACAGCCACTCAAGGTGTGACTGGCACCCTTGACTCTGACCACTGTTGCAGTCGAGTTACCGCTTAAAATTATGTTTTAATTTGAGAACTGTGAAAACTAGGATCAATAACCATTATTTACAATTGTTATTTTCCCTCCAAACAACAGTATTGTTTAAAGACAGATTAGAGATAGGTGACTGGAATCTAAGCATTGGGACTTTAAGTGAAGGAGCTCGGAACAGGTTAGCTGACATGCTAGGCAATGCCAAATGTGGATGGCGACAACTTGCCAATGTTATCACAGTAATCTCGATTCCGCTGCAGGTGAGACTTTGAAATTAAACACTCAATGTTAAAAACATTGACTCATAATTATTACAGATTTGATGTTGATATGTAAATCCATACCTCATATTCTTCACAGAAGAATCTTTGTCATCTTTACCCAATAATAACAGTCAATCTGTAACTTTTTAATTTGTGATGTGAAGCTATGGAAGTCTGAAAGATGGCATAAAGCCCCATGGAGAGAATAAGTGTTTCTCCTGACCTGACAGGGGTTTGCCACCATTGATTGACAGTGAGAATGAGATGATCAGCTGTTGGCTCCAGATTCTCAGCCCAACAGGCAGCCCAGGCTGCTACCTCCTGGAGAGGCTGTCTGAGCGCTCTTTCACCCTGGGCTTCCTGATGCACTGCTTGAAGACAATGAAGCACCATGATGCTGTCCAGTACCTCACTGCCACAAATAGCCTAAACCTCAACAAATTCCTGAATCTCTCTGAAATATGTGACATATAGTCCAGCTCCATTTTGGCAAAACATCAACACTACAGGCATCCTCTCAGTCATCTTACCTGGTGTGTGCGTACGTGTGTTTGTGCGTGCGTGCGTGTGTGTGTGTTTGTGCGTGCGTGTAGTGATAGAGCTGATACAGATAACAATGCAGCCCAAGGCCCAGCATGCTACAGAGGGAAGCAAGTGGTGCTGGTCTGTAAGGCCAGTGGTCCTACTGCTATTGGCTACCAGTGGTTCAGAGGCAAAGAAGAGGTCAGTCCATTGCATATTTCAGTCATTATATACCCAGTTCCCACATACAGTGAGAAGTGCTTTTGATTTGAGGAAAGCATTTTAGACATGCAACACACAAAACATGAAGAAGATGCTTCCATGCCACTGGGCAGTGAGTGAGAATATTGGTTCTGGGTGGAAGCAGTCCAGAGCTGGTCCTTTGCCCTTTAACCCCAACCTACCATGGACACTGCATCTGCAGGTTCAAACATGGAGCGAGCTTAATCTTCTCCCAGTGTGCACATGTCCGCCTGGTCTGGTCAGCTGGCTCCAGCGCAGTTAACTCCATGATAAACTATGATATTAGAACATAATAAGATAATGTACATGACTATACGTATGGGGGTGTTTGTGTAAAGGACATCACGCTGCTTGCATAGCCAGTACCACTTTCTCCTGATTCGGTCCATATCTGGCATGAACTCGGGACATCTGCCAAAATGCGGTGTGGTTCAACTATAACACTGACATTTTGCCAAGTCAGAGATGAATGGCTGAGACCGGGACACGTACGGACAGCAGTGTACACATCAATTCAGGTTACAATCACTGATTCATAAACCCTTTTTGGTGTTTATCAAATGGCACTGTATGGATGCCGGTGTAGCCTAATAGTAACTGAAGTCTGGACACTGACTGTAGGCCTCACATGTAGCCTATTATAATGTTAACTCCTCCAGAATTAAGTGTTCCTCACAGTAAAATGATAGACCAAATGTACATTTTGTTTCAGGAACATGAGTGGAGAAATATTATTTATTTCTTTTAACATCTTGAGAGAATGCGATTGCGCGCTTAGGGACCTGTTGTGTAGTCTAAACGTGCAATTTCATTCAGCTATATAAAAGATGACAGTATTTCATTTTCAACCACATAGAATATGCATCCAAGACGAACTGAAATACTACCAGAAACATGTTGGATCGTTTTCACAGCTTTTCATTTTCTTTAAACCAGTCAAACTGATGTCATTTGGAAATCTCCCTGGTTTCCAAACGTCCTCGCTCCATGAGAGAAGCAGAAATGAAAGACAAAACTTTACCGATGTCAACTAGATTGTTGATGATGCATTGATCATTCTATCAATTTATGACATCATTCTGATGAGCAAGGCTTTATTTAATATTCTGGGCGAGCATCAAGTAATAAAAAAAGAGAAACTACATGTACCGAATTATAGACAAGTTGACTAACAAATAGGCTACCAAAGTCGGAAATTATAAGCAGAAAAATGTAATATTCCCGCACCCCCTGTCGTTCAGCTGTCCCTGAGTAACATGTGCAGGTAGTCGACATGAGCCTTTTGAAGTAATTGTTTGACAGTCAAATGAAAACGTCATGACTGGTTTTGTTTATGCCACATTAAAAGGTAGGCTATTACATTTTACAAGTTAAATGACAAATCTTTACTATTAGGCCCACAGCGATCCTATTAAATTAAAAGAGATTCTATATGTAATTCTATGATTAGGCCCATATACACTACCGTTCAAAAGTTTGGGGTCACTTAAAAATGTCCTTGTTTTTGAAAGCAAAGCAAAAAAATGTGTCCATTAAAATAACATCAAATTGATCAGAAATAGAGTGTAGACATTGTTAATGTTATAAATGACTATTTTAGCTGGAAACGGCTGATATTTCATGGAATATCAACAGAGGCGTACAGAGGCCCATTATCAGCAACCATCACTCCTGTGTTCCAATGGCACGTTGTGTTATCTAATCCAAGTGTATCATTTTAAAAGGCTAATTGATCATTACAAAACACTTTTGCAATTATGTTAGCACAGCTGAAAACTGATGTCATGATTAAAGAAGCAATAAAACTTGCCTTCTTTAAACTAGTTGAGTATCAGCATTTGTGGGTTCGATTATAGGCTCAAAATGGCCAGAAACAAAGAACTTTCTTCTGAAACTCGTCAGTCTATTCTTGTTCTGAGAAATGAAATCTATTCCATGCGAGAAATTGCCAAAAAACTGAAGATCTCGTACAACGCTGTGTACTACTCCCTTCACAGAACAGCGCAAACTGTCTCTAACCAGAATAGAAAGAGGAGTGGGAGGCCCCGGTGCACAACTGAGCAAGAAGACAAGTACATTAGAGTGTCTAGTTTGAGAAACAGACGCCTCACAAGTCCTCAACTGGCAGCTTCATTAAATAATACCCGCAAAACACCAGTTTCAACGTCAACAGTGAAGAGGCGACTCCGGGATGCTGGCCTTCTAGGCAGAGTTCCTCTGTTCAGTGTCTGTGTTCTTTTGCCCATCTTAATCTTTTCTTTTTATTGGCCAGTCTGAGATATGGCTTTTTCTTTGCAACTCTGCCTAGAAGGCCAGCATCCTGGAGTTGCCTCTTCACTGTTGACTTTGAGACTGGTGTTTTGCGGGTAATATTTAATGAAGCTGCCAGTTGAGGACTTGTGAGAAACTTGAACGACGGCATCCCCCCACAGCCAGGGCAACTGAAAGTGACTTCAAACTTAGTGTTTGGTATTGCCATGTGAGTTTCTTCTCTGCCGCCTAAAAGTACCTCCTTCACTCAAATACACATATCACAGAATGTGTTATATTAATCTCTGATTATGCCTCGGTGTGTGGTGGATGCAAAGGCCTTTGAGGTGAACAAAGACGATGTGCCCAATGGAATCTTCATCAGTGTCCTCAAACAGAGAGTCATGGAGGATGAGAAGGTCACAGTCATGCTGGACAGGGTGGCCAAAGGTATCACTATTACTGATTACATTCAATATACTCTATAAAAAAACATACATATTTCAAAGTATTGTGACATATCATGAATACCAATCTTTAAAAATGTCTGTTAATGTAGTTTCTCTGTTTGGTTCATGTATCTATACAGACATGGGTCTGTGTGAGATCACGCAAGTGCGGCAGGTTCTAGAGTTAAGCATGCTTCAATAAGCATTGCCTGTCTCTGTCCAGTTCTTCCAGAGAGCCGTAACCTGCAGTTTGACTGTGGCGTGAAGGTGCAGCTGGGCTTCGCAGCAGAGTTCTCCAACATCATGATCATCTACACCAGAATATTGGAGAAGACCAAGGACATCGTGTCCTGCTTTGCCAATCTCACAGTCTTCGCTGAGGTTAGCTGCTCCATTGTCAAAACGTCTTAATATGTTCAATAGTCTTCCACTGCAGCACAATCTGGCTTGGTGACCCTATGAAACATTGCACAGTAATATGTTTCTGTCATGTAGACATGTAATCATATGCGTTCCTGTTTCCTATTGTGTTCTTTATGATGGCAGGGTTTGGATATGGATCTGAAGATGGGTAATCAGGAGAGCCTCCTAGATGCAGGGAGTTTACTGCCAATGGACATCCTTCTGCCTGCAGAGCTTCCAGGCCTCTTCACCCGCCTGAAGGGCGTACAGAGACTCAAGGTGAGGGTTCAAATTACACACTGACACGCGGCGGTTCCACAAAACAGTGGGACCAGTGTTAGTATTGGAAATCCAAATTGGATATCATTGTTACCAGATTTGTCAAAATCAAATAACATTTTATTTTTTACATGCACCAAATACAACAGGTGTAGACTTTACCGTGAAATACGTACTTACGAGCTCTTTCCCAACGATGCAGAGTTAAAAATAAAAACAATATATGGGAGAGCCCAGCAACCCTGTAGGAACCTTGCTGAAGGTGATTATGAATCCCTTCTCTGTGTAGGCCTGTGGTTAATATGAGTTATGTGACTATCCCTTTTTATGAGCTCTGACGCATCTGTCTTAGCTTGTTCTCATTACAGAAGGAGCTGACATTCACTGTGTACCTTCAGTATCAGTATACGAACTTGGATGAGGAGGTGCAAGAAAAGCTAACTGTCATTGTGGGCAAACCACTGGTATCCAAACTAAATCTCCACAAACCTTGGCTTCCCCGCTCCAACTCGGCCTCCTCCTCATTTGACCTTCACTCATTCAGCCATTCCTCCTACTTCCCAAAGGGCTTTGGGCCAAGCTTCCCTGCCTCAGACTTCCTCCATTGTCTCAGCTTCCACCTCCTGGTCATATTACTCACAGCCAGGCGAGTCTGTCACCCCATCTTTCACTGGGAAGATCAATCTACCGGTGGAGGATGACAGTGCAGAGTTGTTTGATTCTGACACCCCTCAGCCTCTCACGACAACCTACCTCATGGTCAAGTAGAGGACCTCACATATTGGTTCAGTAACATTCAAAACTTCCATTCATGTTAGTCCTGTCAATTTGTGGAACGTAAGCGTGTGACCCATTCTGTTTTGTCTACAGACCTACACATTAACTTATTGTGCAACTTATTGTTCTACTGTATTTTAGTCAATGCCACTCCGACATTGCTCATCCTAATATATATTTCTTAATTGCATTATTTTACTTTTAGATTTGTGTATTGTTAAATACTACTGCACTATTGGGACTAGGAACACAAGCATTTCACATTTCACGTGCTTCTACACCTGCATTGCTTGCTGTTTGGGGTTTTAGGCTGGGTTTCTGTACAGCACTTAAAGATATCAGCTGATGTAAGCTATATAAATAAATTTGATTTGATTTGACTACAGTACACCTGCAATAACATCTGCTAAATATGTGTCTGTGACCAATAAAATTGGATTTGATTTTCATTTGAGCTTGCATTACAACAAATTGATCCCATAACCTGCATTGTTTACATGTTAAAGGATACAGAGATAAAAAAAAAATGTAATGGGTGTTTGTGAAAATTGTATGAAAACCTAGTGCCTTTTCTATAGTTCAAAGCAGAACCATTACATTTTGGGCATGGTATTATTACATTTCTTTCACATGGCGGTATGAAATATTAGTCATTTTTTAAAACCTAAATAACTTATTAAAACGTGTTTTTGAACATTCAGAATTTCAAATTTCCCTTTAATACTATATAAACAAATAATTACATAACAAGGACACTGCCCGGGATGGTGTTTGGAAGAGCGTGCTTGTTTGAAATGGAAAAGTGTTGCGATAGCTTTTGATAAAGAAGAACATCAAGACGAAGCAGCTGCTTTATAAGCGGGATGCACTGTTGAACACTACATCCAGAGGGTTTCATGCTGATAGTATGGAGAATGTGACAGCTGGTTAAATGGCGTCCCTTGAGAAGGCAAGAACAAGATGTATGCCAGGTGGAGTGCAGTATTATCATAAGGAAACGTATACTTGGAATACGGAGGAGGAATGGAGGGAAAAAGAGGCAGAGGAGGTCTAAGAGAGAGAGGGAGGAAGAGGGTGAGCTTGAGTCAGTTAAAAATGGTGGAAAAAAGGGAGATGGTTTGTTAAAGAACAATGGTAGAAAGTGTAAGCAGAGTGAGCTGAAGACAGGAGGAGAAATGGAAGTGAATGAGGTCAAAGTATCGGAGGTGGTAGGTGTGGTGAAGTTCTCGGAGCCCGAGGCTTGCGCCACGGGTCAGGATAAAGATGAGTCTGTGATAGTAGAAGTGAAGTTTTTGGAAAAAGTGGACCCTTGCCTTTTGGCTGATCCATTTGTGGTTTCAGGGTGGGTGAAAACAGAGTTGGGTGCTGTGGAATCGGTGAGGGTAACCAGAAGTGGTCTTGTGATAACTGTTTGTGTTTCTGCTGGTGAGAGGGAGAAGGTGCTCTGCATTAATCGAATGGAGGCGAGGAAATGTGAATTGTTTTGCTCTCAAGAAAAGCGCGCCATTGAATAGAGTGATAACTGGGGTAGCAGTAAATGTAAAAGTTGACCAACTGAAGGGGAAGATTCCCGGTGTTTGTGATGCTCGTTGTTTTGTGCGACGCAGACAGGGTGGCGTGAGTGGTGAAAGTGAAGAGTCATTGTCTGTTCTTTTGAGTTTTGATGTTGAGTCTTTGCCCGACAAAGTGATGTTAGGATATATAAGTTATCCTGTACAAGCTTTTGTGCCAAATATATTACGTTGTTGCAGGTGTCAAGCTTATAGGCTTGTGGCAGCAGGGTGTAGGATGGAGGTTCCTAAGTGTGAGAAGTATGCAGAAGGCCATGAGACAAAGGAATGTGTACCAATGGGGAAAGTAGTGGTATGTGTTAATTGTAGGGGTGCCCATGGGGCTGGCGATCAGAAATTACCCGTGCGAGAGAGGCAGGTCGAGGTTTCCAGGGTTAGAGTAGTGCAGAAGTTGTCATATGCTGAGGCAGTGAAGAAAGTAGAGGAATATGGGTCAAGGCGGACAAGATCCTGAGAGGAGTGGTGTGAGTAGCAGATATGTACCAGTAAAGAGGGATAGGCCAACAAGTTATATATGTTTCAGTAAGATTGGATTGGATTTTTTGCATTTATAGCGATGGTTATCAACTGTATTGCAGGGATGGAACGTAAGTCGCAGAAAAGGTTGTGGTGGCAGCTGCAGAGAGGTATTTTGATGTGTGAAACTTGACACCAGAAGAGTTACAGGGTGTGTTAAGTGGTGGTGTCCCATCCTTTCAGGTTCTTGGCATAAGGTAGGGCTAAATAGATTTAAATAGTGGGGTAGGGTGGTGTTATTTTTTGTGAGTGTAGTGTTAGATGGTCAGGTATTTGTTTATTTATTTATCAAGGAAAGTGTAAGGGAGTTGTATTCCAGTCTAGTAGGTGGCGGTAATGCAGCATTTATTGGATGCCAACCGCCGTTAAACCTCATCGAAGAATAAGAAAAAGAAGAACACTGCCACCTACTGCCCTCGGGTACAAACTGTTATCAAAAAACGCATGCGCAGTGGAATGTCCTTTTCAAAGTACGCCATTTTGTAACAGTAGACCGCCTGTTTTCGCGCAAGAGAGCAGCTATTCCGTGATTGCAAACACTTTTTTGTTGCGTTTTCTGAGTGTAATAATGGCGGAAAACTCTTCGGCAGGAGAAGCTGGGGCTGTTGAGATTCCGGAGGGAGCGATTCGCAAATTGTCGGAATTGAGAGTCATTGACTTAAAAGCCGAATTAAAAAGACGAAATCTGGACACCATTGGGATCAAGAGTACGCTGACTGAGAGGCTGAAAAAGGTAGACATGCTAACTAGTAACGTCAGATGGATAGCTGTGCTAATGTGCTTGGTATTTTGCCAACTGAGATGACCTTTCGTGATAATTCCACAATTAAGTGGAACCAGTATAATTTCATTAGTTAATATAATTATCAATAGTTAGCTATAACCACTAGCATTAGCTACATTTGATAGTCACTCCAAATGAATTGAACGTTAGCTAACCATGGCCTTGCGTGGCGTTAGCCACATGGTTCCCTTTCCTCGAGTACCCCTACTTCGTATTATAGAACTAGCACACCCGATTCAACTACCAAACGTCTTGGTGGTTAGTTCACCATTTGAATCATATGTTCTAGTTTTGGAATACATAAAATACGTTGGATGGAGGGGGGTACTTACGGAGAGGTTAGGGCGGCGCACAATTGCCCCAGTGTCGTCCGGGTAATGGGATTGTTTGGCCTAGGGGGCATTATAAGTAAGCCGTCATTGTAAATCTTAATTTGTAATTAACTGACCTGCTTAGTTAAATAAAATAAAAATAGAGGTTTACGAAACAAGGCCTAGGCCTGCAGCTAGCTTCCCGGGTCAGATGGGCTCCCGAGTGGCGCAGCGGTCTAAGACACTGCATCTCAGTGCTAGAGGTGTCACTACAGCCTCGCTGGTTCGAATCCAGGCTGTATCTTAACCGACCGTGATTGGGAGGCCCATAGTGCTGCGCACGATTGGCCCGGTGTGGGCCGTCATTTTTTCTAAACTGACTTGCCTAGTTAAATAAAGGTAAAATAAATATGTATACATAGCTAGCTAACGTTAAGTAACAATAATTCCACCAGCCAGCACCCTTGTAGCCTATAACTGACCACATAGCCGTGTGTTTGATAGCCAAATTGGCTTAACTCCTGAAACCAGATCTAACATAGTTGGCTAGATAACATCATGTCATCATCAATTTCTCCACAGGCGATTGAAGAAGAGGGTGGAAATCCAGATGAGATGGAGGTTGTTCTCGATGGAACTCCTAAGAAGGCACTGACTAAACGGATCTCCAAAGGTATGTTAAAGGAGTGGGAGCAAGATCTTAAGTCGGCAATAATATCTTGAAGTAAAGATAAAATATATTACAGAGAGCCTTAAAATGAGACATTGCTCTTCTGCAGGGAAAAGACAGGAGAACGATGAACCAGAGGACTGCACCATGGAGGAAGATTCGGGTGATGGCCAGGTGTGTATCAACCATTGAATCACCTGGTTTAATGTAATGTAATCGCTTTGCTCTACTGTTAGTCTCCCTGGATAACAATCTATTGATGAATTCACTTCCCTTCAAGGATGACATGGAAAACATGCAGGACATGGACATCCTGGATATGAATGTGCTTGATGAAGCTGAGAATGACAACGGTATGCCAGGAGAGGAGGAGTATGACACGGATGAAGTCCTGAACGAAGATGAACACGACATCGGCATCTCTGGCTTAACTGAGCCAATGGGCAAAGCCAAACCTGAAAAGGTGAGACACATGCGCTAGCGTTGTGTGGAACACTCATGTCTAATGATGTTTCCAATATTATCTTGTTTGAAATGTTGCACCATGCTGGTGTGTGATTCTTTTTTTCCCCCTCTTTCTAAAACTAGGATGTACAGCCAGAAGTAGCAGACATGGAAGACCTCAATTGCAGTTCAGCTAAAGAGGTAGAGTTGGTCATTTGTTTGTAGTTGGAAGGAAAACACACTCTGAGTGACTGTAAAAAGACATTTGTTGTTGGAACTGACCAATGTTACACTAGATACATTTTCCCTTTATTTCTTTAGGTTCAAGAGAAGGATCCGGATCCCGAAGACTCAAAGGAAGAAATAGGTACCTTTTGAGAAGTGGTTGGAAGTTCATATGAATGCACACTTTCTTTTTGCAGTGTAAACCTTGGAATGCAAGTCCTTCAGATACAAATTATTGCTGTGGTTGGTCAGAGACTGGAAATCCAAAGATAATTGCTGACTGTGTGTTGATGCTTGTTAACTAAAATTGTTAAATACTCACATTAATCTGTCCATTTTGGGCACCCTCCTATTATTAACACAGAACTGGTTAACAATCTGAAGCACAGAGCCAGTAATTAAAGATGTAGTTAGTGAGATGTTGCAAGTGATATGCAGTGTTTTTAGGTTGCCACAGAAAGAGCCAGAAGAAAAGAAGACTGAGGCCCATTTGAAACCAACCATTCAAAAGCCTTTTTAGGACTAATATTCTCACTGGACATGAGACTAATGGAATTCTGAATTCGATGTCACTTACCACATTATGGACACTCATGAAGTCGGCAATTGCATGAAGACGGACCTTCCTTGTGCCTCTGCTGATCTTGTGGCTTTCTTCAGATCAGATCTTTTTCTACCTTGCGATCAGGTGAACTGAAATGGTCGACTTGAATGAGGAGTTAGGCTGCTTGGTCAGTCTCTTTGGTTTTTCCAGTCTCTTGTTACGTGTATATCTGTGTATACATAGTTCAATGACAGCGGAGGGCCACGTCCTTTTCCAGCCTTGCCAGTTCCACGTTAACCATTGCTGTGTTTCAGAAGTAATTAAACTCTGCCATTCTATTCCTGTTAAATCCGTAGAAAATGAGAAAGTAGCCGGGTCTTGTTTATCTGAGCCACTAAATGAAGAGTGCCAGGAGCCACCAACTGAAGATCAAGGCACCATCGGGGACACGGTCAATGTTGCAGAAGAAGACGATGTGTGCGACACCACTAATGCAGAGGAGGCCATCAATGTAGAGACTGAACTGTCGACTAGCGACAAGGACGTTGCTAAGCTAACTGAACGTCAAATGAAAGACGCTGAGAACACGCAAAATGTCCCGGAAGAGACCGTTGACGCTGAAAGTACTCAGGCTGTTAGTGTAAACGAGCAGGGCGAAAGCGCTGTTGATTCTGAAATGGTTTCTAAGGCTGAGGGTGAGGAGGAAGACAAGACTGAAGAGAACGCTGCAGAATCAACGGCAGTGAAAGAGTCCTCTTCTGTTGAGGGCGATGATCAGAAAAAGAGGTTTGTTGTTTTCTGTCTACTAGAACAATGGCTATCTGTTGCATTGGCTCCTTTTTAGCAAGTTTTGGTGCTCTTTTGGAGGCAAAATGGTCTGCGCATTTGTCAAGTTTTCATTTTGTCATTCCCCACCTATACCTCACCTCTTAACCATCATAAAGTAATGTATAGATGCGGTAAAGAGGTCAATGGAACTTGACCAAAATATTGGAACCGCGTGGTGGAAAGATGCCGTGAGGGGAAGATCCCAAATCTCCTCATTGCCCCCCCCAAGCAAAATTACTCTACTTTTAGGCTATTTGTGTTTTTTTTACACTACTATAGGGTAAAAATTGGAGTATAATGCTTGTATGGATGTTGACCCCAATGAATGTTCATGTGATCATCTCCAGTTAAACAAGTGGCTACCACCATCTCTATGCTACGAGCTTATACGAACAGGACTTAGCATTTAGCAGTCACTTCTAAACCTGAAAATGCACTGCTACTAAATGTAATGCAGCCCAATCAATCCAAATGGGCACCATTCCGGCATCCTTCTATCCCTCATGGTCTACGTTCAATTGACCTCTTTACTGCATCTATTGGGAGTTTCTTTGACCATCTAAGGCAGCCTAGTGACATTGACACCCACCCAAATCACTGTGATGTTGTATATGCTGGGGATAATTCCTGTGTTAACAGGGTAAGTATAATTCATCTGGATGAGACCCCCTCCCCCAGGTCTTCTAAGTTCCAAATATTCATTGTGTGTTCTCTTTGCCTTTAGTTCTGATGAGGAAAAGGGTAGCAAGCCTGACTCAAAAGAGGATAAGGGTAAGCGTGAACATTGTCCCCCTCTATCATTTTGTAATTGGGATGTCCATTGTAGATAATTGCAAGTAATGTGCTCTCACCTGAATGAGGTGCTGAATCAGCTCTGAGTTGAATGTCCACCTGAGTCATGTTTGTCTGTGTTCCAAAAGCCCCTGCAGGCAATGCTCCAGCTAGTAGTGGCAGAAACCTGTGGGTTAGCGGGCTCTCCTCCACCACCAGAGCGACTGATCTGAAGACTCTGTTCAGCAAGTATGGGAAGGTTAGTATCCTGAGGAGAAATACCACCCTTTTTGGTGTATGTGCATGAATGTACACTGAACAAAAATATGAATGCAACATGTTAAGTGTTGGTCCCGTGTTTCATGAGCTGAAACAAAATATCCCAGAAATGTTCCCTACGTGCCAAAAAAAAACATTTCTCTCAATTTTGTGCACATTTATTTACATCCCTGTTAGTGAGCATTTGCCTAGATAATCCATCCACCTGACATGGCATATCAAGAAGCTGATTACACAGGTGCACCTTGTGCTAGGGACAGTGAAAGGCCACTCTAAAATGTGAAGCTTTGTCACACAACACAATCCCCCAGATGTCTCGGGTTTTGAGGGAGTGTGCAATTGGCATGCTGACTGCAGGAATGTCCACCAGAGCTGTTGCCAGAGAATTGAATGTTCATTTCTCTACCATAAGCTGCCTCAACATCGTTTTGAAGAATTTGGCAGTACTGTCCACCCGGACAGCTGATAAAATTGTGGGTTTGCTCAGCTGAATAATTTCTGCACAAACTGTCTCAGGGAAGCTTGTCTGCGTGCCTGTCGTCCTCACCAAGGTCTTGACCTGACTGCAGTTTGGTGTCGTAACCGACTTCAGTGGGCAAGTGCTCACCTTTGATGGCCACTGGCACGCTGGAGAAGTGCTTTTCAAGGATAAATCCCGGTTTCAACTGTATGGCATGGTTTGGGCGAGCAGTTTGTTGATGTCTACGTTGTGAACAGAGTGCCTCATGGTGGGGTATGGGTAGGAATAAGCTACGGACAATGAACACAATTGCATTTTATCAATGACAATTTGAATGCACAGAGGTACCGTTATGAGATCCTGAGGCCCATTGTCGTGCCATTCATCCGCTGGCATCACCTCTTATTTCAGCATAATAATGCACGGCCCTATGTCACAAGGATCTGTAGACAATTCCTGGAATCTGAAAATGTCCCAGTTCTTCCATGGCCTGCATACTCTCCAGGCATGTCACCCATTGAGCATGTTTTGGATGCTCTGGATCAAGGTGTACGATCAACCTGGTCTTCCGGGTTCCCATCAATCTCCAGCAACTTCGCACATTGAAGAGTTGGACAACTTTCCATGCCACAATCAACAGCCTGATCTACTCTATGCGGAGATGTCGTGCTGCCTGAGGCAAATGGTCACACCACAGTGACTTGTTTTCTGATCCACTTCTTTCCTTTTGTTTGTAAGCATCTGTTGGTCACAACTTGTCTGTATTCCCAGTAATGTGAAATCCATAGATTAGGGTCTAATGAATTTATTTAAATTGACTGATTTTCTTATATGAACTGTAACTCAGTCAAATCTTTGAAATTGTTGCGTTTTATTTTTGGTCAGAATAATTGAGGGAGATGTGGAATGGTACTGCCTGTTCTTTTGGAGCCCACACGCTTTCCCTGCCCAACAATTAGGGTCCTATCATTCTCCGTCCCTCAGGTTGTTGGAGCTAAAGTGGTGACTAATGCCCGGAGCCCCGGTGCTCGCTGCTATGGCTTTGTCACCATGTGTTCCACAGAGGAGGCCACCAAGTGCATCAGCCACCTGCACAGGACCGAGCTCCACGGGAGAATGATCTCTGTTGAGAGGGTGAGGGTCATTATCTACCACCGTGCATATCAGTTGCCTTTGAGACCGACCACTGCTGTACACACAACAGTAAACCTGTAGTGTTTCTGTGAAATTAATGGGTTGCCTTCATTCAGGGAAGTGAGGTTTGACCATTCTAATCTGTCACTTTGACCTCTGACCTCTGTTCCAGGCTAAGAATGAGCCTGCTGGGAAGAAACCTGCTGACCAGTCTGGCACCGATGGGAGACACTCCTCAGACTCCAAGTAAAAGCTGAGAACACGTCATAACACATTAAATTATTATGTACTGTATGTCATGTGGTCTGTACAAGATATGACAGCAATCCATGCTTTGGTTTAATTTCCCTGGCAGAAGTTTTTGCATTTGTCGCACAAATCCCATTCACATCATGGGACTGATATTAGCTTTTTTCACGCATGTTCAAGTCATCAGACTTTGGTGAGCGTTACAATCAATTTTAAATACATACGGATGATTTGGACGTGTGAGAGATACGTGCCACAAATGCTAAAATGTTAGCATTTGGAAACTGTGCCAGGGAAACTAAACCAAAGCAAAGATTGCAGTCATACCTTTTCCATAGACTGCTTACAGGGTAAGGGGACACCAATATGTCACTTTGTAGTTTGGGTGTACTATTACTTTAACTTTTTCTCTATCCAGGTCCGATGCAAACAAGGACGAAAAGGCTGAAGGGGAAGTCGGGAAAGATGGAAAACGCAATGAGAGAACAGTGGTGATGGACAAGTCTAAGGGAGAGCCTGTTGTCAGCGTGAAAGCCAAAAGCAAAGACCGGGTAAGATACCCACATGCTGACCTCTGTGCTCCATCTATTGAACTTTCACCGCAAACTTTTTTGAAAAGTGGTTACGCTACATGATCTGTTATTCAATCCAGAGCACCAAGAGTCGTGACCGCAAGTCTGCAAGCAAAGAGAAAGATATACTGTCGTTTGACCAGATCAAGGAGCAGCGTGAGCGAGAGAGACAGAGACAGCGGGAGAGGGACATCAGGGAGGTGGAGAGACGCAGACACTCTGGGTGAGGAGTTGCTCTAGTTGCAGGACATTTCACCTGAAGCCAGCTTGTTATAACAGTTGGTAGTATGCTTTGAAAGGGGACTCGTCATTCAAAGTGGGATCAGCTAAAAATATCTCTCATCCTTTGTTTGGTCCAGTGAGCGCGGCAGTGGTGCAGACAGCCGCACGGAGCGCGAGCGTATCCGCCTGTTCCGGGAGAAGGAGGAGCGTGAACGCCTCCTGCGTAAGAGAAACTGGCTGGAGGTGGAGAAGGAGCGGCTGAACTTTGACCGCTTGGAGCGTGAGTTCCTGGAGCGCGAGCGCCAGCGCGTGGAGTATGAGCGCCGGCGTGAGCAGGAGAGGATCCAGCGGGAGAGGGATGAGCTCCGCAGGCAGCAGGAGCAGCTGCGCTTCGAGCAGGACCGCCGGCCCCTCAAGAGGCCATACGCCGACGTAGACAGCAGGTGCACATTTTATCCCTGTCTTCCACCCTCTCCATAGCATCAGTACCCCCCGGTTTAAATTACCAGGTCGTTGTTATAAAATTGATTTTAGTTTATTTTTACAGGGACAGTGCACATTAATCAACGTTTCAGTAAAAGTGCTGGTTTTAGCCAACCGGCAAATTTTCAACTGCAGTCCCTGGGCAGGTTTTTAGATGGTTATGGCCACAACCTCAGCTTCTCTAGATCTTCAGTATGCATGCCTGTCATGTAAAGGTGTGCATGGTTTGAGAATATTTTACTGCGACTGACTGACAAAGACCTGCTGCTTGTAGGAAAGACAACTGGCAGGACAACAAGAGGCTGGCTATGGATGACCGCTATGGGGGGCGCTCAGACTTCGGTCGCCAGGAGCGCTACCAAGACTTTGACCACAGGGACCGCAGTCGCTACCAGGACGATTCCGTCATTGACAGGTACAGAGTAGACTAAGGTTATTTGCCGCGAGCTGACACCAGCTGTTATGAAGGTTTATGACATCATTGTCCTTGTTGTGTAGGCCTTATTGGGGGGGGGGTGCTCAAATATTTTCGACTGATTCTGTAACAGATGCCTATATGTGTATATATGTGTATGTAAAAAGTAGTATTACTGGCCAACTGCTTGTTGGTGGTGAATTTGTAGTTGTATGCCACATGCTTTGATCAATGCTGGATGTTTGTTTAATAATCTGAGATCTTTCCTGTAGGAGGGACACTTCACGGGCTGTGGTTGCAGACCGGGATAGTGCGGTAAGAGACATGGCCGTATGTATGCATTGAGGTTCTTGTAGTACCACCTCTGTTTTACAGCATTTTCTCCCATTTAGTGGCTTTTTAAATGTGTACCTGATTTGTTTTTAATCATGCTTCCCTCTCGGCAGCACTTCTCCGACCGTACCGAGAGGCACGGGAGGGACACTCGTGACACCTGGACCGCTGCAGGAAGTTATGACAAGCGTACTATTAATCCAAGGTCAGCTTGATTTGGCTTTGACAAGTTTATTTACCTCTCACCAGTTGGAGACCAGCGTGTGTTCTGCACTTCTCTGCGTCAACTGTCCGCTGTTTCTTTCAGGGTGGGCCGTGACTGGGACTCAGGACGGAAAATAGATGGGGACCGAACATGGCAAACAGGTCGAGACGGTGGCATCCCAGGCCAAAGTCACATTGGGGCACGGGGAGGAATGGCAGGGTAAGTTGAAATATATAGCGTTATTTACTGTTTTCATCACACACCAGTCAATGTAAGATTAGGGAATGTGGGACCAGATGGATTCATCTTTTGAGCCAGGTGCCACTTTTATTCCCTCCAATTAGGGCGAAAACATTTTAGCAATACTGATACTTAGTGTCTTTTCTCACCCTCAGTCGTGGTGGAGGCTACATGCCAACGGGGACCTCCCAGTCCCTCTCTGGAGCTCTGAATCGTCAGAACCAGATGATGCAAGGCAGTGGGATGCAGGGTGGCGGGGCATTCGGTCGCCGCTACTGAGGTCTGAACACCCTTGTTCCCAGTCACACGTTTAAGTGTATGCAAGTGAAACCGTCTGCAGCTTGTATATTGCTCACGGAAGCTTCGTGAATTCAGATGTTGCTTTTATAGTCCCTTTGACTTTCTTTCCTCCCTTAAACTAAGACACGATTGAACTGAACATCTGAGTTTTAAATGTCTCTGATCAGATCATCCATTGGTTTTTCATTCTGAGTGTCCTTTTGTTTTGAAATTGATTTGGATTTTTTTATTTTCTATTTTTGGTGTATTTTAAGTGATTTGTATGGGTTTGAATTTTGGTAGAAATGCTCAGGAATGTGTCTGCTTAAACCGTTTGCTAAAACCTGTGGGGAACTTGGTTGCGGAGAAGTACGAACCCATTAATGATCATGATTTCAGACTTAATTTCAGTAACTGTCACATTGTCTTAGTTTTTGTACTTAAACAACTATTTTTCAGACTTTGTATTGACACTGTAACTACTTCGCAGAACAGAAGTACCATGTTCACAATAGGAAACAAATCAACCGTGTCAGATTCAACTGCAGTTGTACTATACCACTGGATGGCACCTGATGGCTATTTTTCTGTGAAATGAAAATGCTGCCTAATAAAATTCTTTTTGCAGTGCAACTGAAACAGTTTTTTGACGTGTCTTTCTCATAGTGACGATAGAATGATTAACATTTACCTGTCAAACTTGATTAACAACAAAAGGATCATGGTAGATGTACAAATCCAATAGAATAGTGGGCTAACAATAGCTCAGGACTTCATGCAACCAGAAAAAGAGCAAGGACATAATCCTTGTGAAATGTGTTGTGTGGGCATTTCAGGTTGTTTGGGCCTTGCATTTAAAATCAGAAATGGTATAAGTGGGTCGGGTTTAGCAATAATTAGGACTTTTGTGGCTGTGTGAACTAGTGATGACCTTTCCAAACGTGTGGTTGTCACTACAGCCAAAAAGTCAATTGTGGCTAAACCCTGCATAATTCTAAAATGTTTCATTTAAAATCTGATTTTAATACTAAACTTAACCACTTTAACCTTATGTCTTACCTTGAATTAAGACAAAAGTACATTACATTTTTTTTTACCATTTAGCTCATTTTGCTGTTGTAATTAGTGACAACCTTTGAGTGTTGTAAACTTGCCTGGCAGCCCCAGTTCACGCCATGCATTCAATATGACGGCTAACACACAGTTGCTTGCAAATGGGATCCACCCAAAGTGCTTTCAAGTGGAGGATACAGGTACTTTTTTACAGTTAATCCTTAAATCTGGATTTTGAGTTTTAGGAACCATTTAGGTATAGTATAAAAACATTTTTTTATGGAAAATAGGTTTTTGACCTTACTATTAGCCCAGCGTTTCCCAAACCTTGTCCTGGGGACCCCAAGGATGCATTTTTTTACCCTAGCGCTACACAACTAATTCAAATAATCAAAGCTTGAGTTAATTATTTGAATTGGTGCTAGGGCAGAAACAAAAATATGCATCCATTTCGGTCCCCAGGACTGAGTAAGGGAAACCCTGTATTAGCCCATAGAACTGTTATGAGTAACAGATTCATACAAAGAGAAATGAATGGTACCAACTTCACATGAGTCTGAGTCTTGTGGGGGTCAAAGAGCGAAACGGTAGGCCATACAGTTTGGATGCTACAGAAATTTATGAGGAATCATTTTCGGGATGTCTCATAGTCTGACAAACATCGCTGTAGCTCAGCCACCTTCCACCGCAGATGCGTAAGGCTGCCATTGGCAGATGCAGTGGATTGAGACAGCCCATGCAAAATTCTATCTTAACCTTATGGATTGGTCATTTAAAAAAATCTTTAGCCTAAAATGACACCCAAATCTAACTGCCTGTAGCTCAGAACCTGAAGCAAAGATATGCATATTCTTGATACCATTTGAAAGGAAACACTGAAGTTTGTGGAAATGTGAAATTAATGTTGGAGACTAACACAGATCTTTTAAAAGATAATACAAACAAGAAAACATGCGTTTTCTATTTTCTAACAAATCGATTGCACCAGCCAATCAGAATTTTGATGGCCTCCTGCACCGCTCCCACTTCTGACCTGGCAAATTTGATGGGAAGCCCCAGAATTTAACCCAGGGGGCCCAGCGACTGTCAGTCCAACTGACACAAACACACACCCCTTTAAGAAGCTCGAACCAAAGTCTGTGTAAGTGGCCGTTCAAGTGAGCATGCTTTTCCGTAAGAGACCAATGGCGCTGATCTATTGTTTCCCTCCCCGTTCTCTCCACCCGCCCCGAACAGACAAAATTAGCCAGTAGAATGTCTCGCTTCTGGGGCAGCCCTCCGCGGGGGTCAATAAGTAGACCAGCGTGACAGGAAAAAAATGAGTGAGGTCAAACTCATCCCAAACCATCTCAATTGGGTTGAGGTCAGGTGATTGTGGAGGCCAGGTCATCTGATGCAGCACTCCATCACTCTCCTTCTTGGTCAAATAGCCCTTAGACAGCCTGGAGGAGTGTTGGGTCATTGTCCTGTTGAAAAACAAATGATAGTCCTACTAAGCGCAAACCAGATGGGATGGCGTATCGCTGCAGAATGCTGTGGTAGCCATGCTGGTTAAGTGTTCCTTGAATACTAAATAAATCACAGATGGTGTCACCAGCAAAGCACCCCCACACCATCACACCTCTTCCTCCATGCTTCACAGTGGTAACCACACATGCGGAGATCATCTGTTCACCTACTCTGCGTCTCACAAAGACACAGAGGTTGGAACCAAAAATCTCAAATTCGGACTCATCAGACCAAAGAACAAATGTCCACCGGTTTAATGTCCATTGCTCGTGTTTCTTGGCCCAAGCAAGTCTCTCTTCTTCTTGGTGTCCTTTAGTAGTGGTTTCTTTGCAACAATTTGACGAAGGCCTGATTCACGCAGTCTCTGAACAGTTGATGTTGAGATGAGTCTGTTACTTGAACTCTGTGAGGTGCAATCTGAGGTGCAGTTAATTGACGATTTCTGAGGCTGGTAACTCTAATGAACTTATCCTCTGCAGCAAAGGTAACTCTGGATGTTCCTTTCCTGTGGCGGTCCTCATGAGAGCCAGTTTCATCATGGCACTTGATGGTTTGTGCGACAGCGCTTGAAGAAACTTTCAAAGTTCTTGACATTTTCCAGATTGACTGACCTTAATGTCTTAAAGTAATGATGGACTGTCGTTTCTCTTTGCTTATTTGAGCTGTTCTTGCCATAATAGGGACTTGGTCTTTTACGAAATAGGGCTATCTTCTGTCTACCAACCCTACCTTGTCACAACACAACTGATTGGCTCAAACGCATTAAGAAGGAAAGAAATTCCACAAATTCCCGTAGAACAAGGCACACCTGTTAATTGAACTGCATTCCAGGTGACTACCTCATGTAGCTGGCTGAGAGAATGCCTAGAGTGTGCAAAGCTGTCATCAAGGCAAAGTGTGGCTACTTTGAAGAATCTAAAACCTATTTTGATTTGTTTTACACTTTTTTGGTTACTACATGATTCCATTTGTGTTATTTCATAGTTTTGATGTCTTCACTATTACTCTACAATGTATAAAATAGTAAAAAATAAAGAAAAACCCTTGAATGAGTCGGTGTTTCCAAACTTTTGACAGGCCCTGCACATCATAGATGACATTCTCATACATAACATTTGTGTACAGAGACATAGATCTACCAGCAGGACTGAAAACGTAATTAAATGTCTAAAGATGTTATGAAGTCAAATCTACAGTCTATTGACACTGGTCTCTTAATTGGGTTGTTGTTTTGAACAAGGTGCATGTCTGTGTTGAATCACACCTCAGTCTAACATTTAGTCAAACTCAAACTACTAAATGGGGAAGCAATCTATGAATTCTATCTGCTCCCTCTCCTAAACCAGCACAGGCTTCCAAACTACAGTACTACCCGTTTACCTCAAATTATAAATTACATTCTGATATTGTTGAATGAATCTCACACAATTTAATTCCATGATTGGATCTTTGATGGTCTATGATCGTGTTCTTTATTACAGCCTACTGCATTCAAGTGCAATGTTCGGCTAAAAATGAGAACATTTTGCAAAAGATGACAAGTTAAATTAATGTCATTGCCACATCTCTGGTCTGAGTTAAGAACACTGCAGACAAAGGGTGACTGTCTGTCTCTAATGAAATGTGCCCAACTAGAATCCTCAAGGGTGAAATGTTGCACTGAATGTGCCAGTCAATTTTGATGAAATAAGGTGAAAGCAGATAGCGGGATGGATAACCTTCGACCCGTACACTGTACTGTACAAATTGTGTTGCCTTGACCCTACATTTATCCTTTACCAAATTGCAATAATTATTCATATTTCTCCTTGGTGAACAATTACAGAGATGCCAATACCCAAACAGATACCTACCAGAGAATAAATTTTTGCTTACTTATGATTTTTTTTTAATTAGTGTTTTCATATCAATAACAAAACATCAGTACGTTTCAAAAACGTGGAAGGAATTCTTCTAATTTCTCAATTTTTTGAGCCCAATGCTTATTGTTCCTCTTCTGGAGTTCTCTGATAAGTTCCTCTCTATCCATTGCTCCCCCTCTTTGTGGGGTTTCTTCAGGACAATGGCTATTTCATTCAGAAAGAAGAATGGTAACAGCACCCTCAATGTCTACACGAGACAACTAGATTATGTATATGGCCACTGTTAAGAAACATGGCATGGCCTATACAAGTGGGAAAGTGTCCTTTAAAATGTATTTTTCCTGTCAGGTTACTATCCAACCCTGTTAATGAAAGTTAACTCTGGTTTGTGTGGTGGCACATGTTGTCCAAATCGGCCAGGGCATGGCAGCCACCTGTATTGAGGAAGAGAGCAATTTGATTAATACTGCAGACTCATAAATTTAACAGAAAAATGGATGGAAATTATATAACTCCACCCTGACTACCAAGTGTAAGGTAAATAAGGACTAGGGTTGCAAAGGAGGGTATATTACTGAAAACTTTTGAAGTTTTTACAAGGATTTTATGTAATCTATCACAAGACATCTAGTGGCCCTTTTGGGTACTTCAGATTATCACAGTCTAACAATCTCTGGCCCTCTGTGGGGCTTTATCACATGTAACATACAGGATATGAAATCATTGAATAATATGATTTTAAAATATAAAAATAGAATGACAAAGCTGTCTTATCCTAAATATTAACCATTAATTGAGTGAATACCATTTGTGTTATGAAGGTTTCAACATGAAATATAATCTATATATTTGTTTTTCAAACTTGCATTTATTTTTATATTTTAATATGTATTTGTTAATGTTTCGGCATCAAACTGGTGGCAGTTGTGAAAAAAGTAAATAGTTAGAAGAGTTGCAGAGTTAATTAAAAATAGATGCTTTTTCATTAATTAGGCTATTTTCTCTTGAACCATATGGTCTATCTACTAGAAACTTATGGACAATATAAATACAGATATAATAAATGAATACTATATATGAATCCATTTTTTAAAAGTTATTCAAGTATAAATGTCCAAAGTTACGATAGAATGCCATGGATTTTCTGTTAATGACCAAACTTACTGAAGATTACAGTAAATTACAGATGAATTTGCAACCCTATTCAGGACATAGGCCTACTGTATTAGATTTTTCTCAGGCATATTTTTCTTACAACATTCTTGAGTTTTCTCAGACGTTAATCTTATCTTGTTTTATGGTATTATGACATCTGTAATAGGAATTGTGAGGTATATTGATAATAATATTATATTGTAATTATTATTAGTCATAGCTTCACCCAGCTGCAGATACCCTGGAACCCATACATGTCGGGTAACACAAGGACGTGTTTAGGCTTTTCTCCTCTAAGAAAAACATCTGCCATTCAAGGATTCATTATTTAACAAAACACAGAAAATTGAAATAGGTTAGAAATGTCATTTGTACTTTATTTTCTATCCCCAGAGGACTATCACATGCTGTTTCTAATATTAAGTAGCTAATCACGGACAGTTCCTAATCAGTAGGGATAGCCACTGAATGTTTACTTCAAACATCCCACCTAGAAGTCCTTGCCTATCCTCTTGTTTTGGGGTGCCTCTAGCATGAATGTCCTTGTGTCTGTTGAAGTGTTGGTGTCTTGGCTGCAGTGCTGCAACTGATGGCCCTTTCCCAAATACCATGCTTGCCTCAAAGAGGGTCTTCTGCACTCAAGATACTTTCATTCCCCAAAGCTTGCAGCAGGGGGCGATGCAATACCACATTTGGATTCTAATTCTTTTCCATTGCCATTACCCCCCAAGGTTACATCTAGAATTGATTGCACCTGAAGGTCTCACGGAGGATATGACATTTTAAACGGATAATCTTCTCTTAGTGGTGGGAATGTGGGTCCATTGACACACATTATGTCTATCAGGCTTTCTCCCCTCTAGAACTGGGAGTAGTGAAACGATATGGGTCGTTCCATCAATTGGGTGGGTTCCTTTTGAGTAGTGTAACTTGGTAGGAAGAAAAACTTGTTTTCACCTAATTTTAACATTCTGTCACAAAGATCACGTTCAACTGAATATAAAACATATTTTCCTATCTCAAGAGGTGTTAAATAAAATAAAAAATGACTATAGTAAGTGCCTATTAAGTGCCAGGTAAAGTAACAGGGTTGACGATTTCCTCTTAAATCAGCCATAAATCCCCCAGGGGGAATGGAAGCTTGTTGTGTGCAACAGGGAGGGGTAATTGAATGCAAGCTTTTCTAGCCTATCTATGGGTAGCAGGGTTCACGTGTTACGCTCGACCCACTCAGTTTTCCACCACAAAACACCAGAAATTTGCCTAAAAGAGTGTAACCTGCTTTGACACTAGGGTTTGACTATACGATTTTAAATGTTTCTTCTGAAAGAAAATATTTCAAAAGGAATAGTTTCACCATGTTCAAATTAAAGTTCAGTTCATATAACAGGGTTGACCTTAAAATGAGAGACAGGTTTTTTTTCTTTTTCTTAAAATGAATCACCAATCACATTAAATAAATAATAATCGCCAGAAATGACTGTCAAAGCAACAAAATAACTAGGACTTTACACCTTCGAGAAATGTCTGGGTGATTTAAAATGAGTGAGTTAAAAGTGAGTTAAAATCTTCATAGTAGTTACAGAGGGTGTACAGAGGTACATTTCTGGCACTTTAGCAGTTCTTTAAAAAAAATCAGATTTATTGAATGTTCCATGCAGTGCTCTATATTAAAGGGCACTTCATTTAATATAACAGGAATTTAAAATGCTATATTTGTGCACAATTCTACTTAAAATATCAAAAGGACACAAAGGCACTCATTTCGTGGAACAACCCATATACCTTCACCTTTCCCAGTCTTTGAAGCATCTTGAAAATAGTTCACTATGCAGGGGTCGCAGCGTGCGGCACATGGGACATTGGTGGCCAGTCTAGAGTCTAACAGAAATGGGTCAAAATGTTGGCCCTTGGTTACTCTTGAGATCTCCTGCACTATTGACTTTCATACATGGACCCTAGACTGACATACAGAGCCTTCAGAAAGTACTCATACCCAATGACTTATTACACATTTTGTTGTTATAGACCGAAATCAAAATGGATTACATTGATGTTCTCTCACCCATCTACACACAATACCCCATAATGACAAAGTGAAAACATGTTTTTATAAATGTTTGCACATTTATTGAAAATGAAATACAGAAATATCTAATTTGCGTAAGTATTCACACCCCTTTGCTGTAACACTCCAAATTGAGCTCAGGTGCATCCAATTTCCTTTGATCATCCTTGAGATGTCACTAAAACTTCATTGGAGTACACCTGTGGCAAATTCAAAAGTTTAGACATGATTTAGAAAGAAAGATATCTGTATATATAAGGTGTCAGAGCAGAAACTATACCATGAAGTTCAAGGAACTGTCCGTAGATCTCCAAGATAGAATTGTCATGAGGCATATATCTGGGCAAGGGTATAAAACAATTTCTAGAGTGTGGAAATTTTCCAAAGCTCAGTGGTCTCTATCATTGGGAAATTGAAAAAAAATGGAACGACCCAGACTCTGCTTAGAGCTGGTTGTCTGACCCAACTGCGCAATCTCTGACAAAACTAGAATGTTCCTTGTCTAAGATGGGAGAACCTGCTAGAAGGACAACAGTCTGTACAGCATTTTACAAATCGGGATTTGATGGGAGAGGGGCCAGACAGAAGCCAGTTATTTAAAAAAAAGGCAGATGACAGCACGCCTGGAGTTTGCAAAAAGGCATGTGAAAGACTGAGAGCGTAAGGCAGATTTTTTTTTCATGAAATTGCAAGAATGCAAAGCGTTATGTCCGGAGAAAACCAGGCACAGCTCATCGCCCGTCTAACACCATCCCTACCGTGAAGCATGGTGGTGGTGGTGGCAGCATCATGCTATGAGGATGCTTTTCAGCGGCAGGGAGACTATTAAGGACAGAGGGAACAATGAATGGAGGCAAATACAGGCAAATACTTGATGAGAACCTGCTTCAGAGTGCAAATGACCTTAGACTGGGGGTGAAGATTTACGTTCCAACAGGACAATGACCCCAAGCATACAGCCAAAGCAACAGTGGAATGGCTTCATAACAAGAATGTGAAAGTCCTTGAGTGGCCCAGCCAAAGCCCAGACTAGAATCCTATTGGAAATCTGTGGAAAGACTTGAAGATTGCTGTTTACCGCCTCTCCCGATCTAACTTAATAGAACTTGAGAAAATCTACAAGGAATAATGGGAGAAAATTCCAAAATCCAGATGTGCAAAGCTGATACAGACATACCCAAAATGTGTTACTACAAAGGATTGACTCAGGGGTGTTAATACTTACAGTACCAGTCAAAGGTTTTTGACACACCTACTCATTCAAGGGTTTTTCTTTATTTTGACCATTTTCTACATTGTAGAATAATAGTGAAGACATCAAAACTATGAAATAACACATATGGAATCATGTAGTAACCAAAAAAGTGTTAAACAAATCAAAATATAATTTATATTTGAGATTCTTCAAAGTAGCCACCCTTTGCCTTGATGACAGCTTTGCACACACTTTAAGTGTGCAAAGCTGGTTGAGAGAATGCCAAGAGTGTGCAAAGCTGTCATCAAGGCAAAGGGTGGCTACTTTGAAGAATCTCAAATATAAATTATATTTTGATTTGTTTAACACTTTTTGGTTACTACATGATCCCATATGTGTTATTTCATAGGTTTGATGTCTTCACTGGTATTCTACAATGTAGAAAATAGTAAAAATAAAGAAAAACCCTTGAATGAGTAGGTGTGTCAAAACTTTTGACTGTAACTGTATGTAAATGAAATATTTAATTTACATTTTCAATACATTTGCTAACATTTCTAAACATGTTTTCACTTTGTGATTATAGGGTATTATGTGTAAAACACAGCAAAATGAATAATTTCTGAATGCACTGTACATTAATAAGAATGGTTGTCTGTTGAGCTATGTCAGTGTCATGGGAACAACAGGCAATTTGTTGAACACATCACAGTGTGGACATTATTTAGTTTAATTAAAGGCATGAAATCGATGGGCTTCTCTGTATTGAATCATTTTATGAAGTGGGTTATGAACTAAAGGGGTTAATAGTTGGATTGGGTAAGTCTAAAGATGAAGGTGGTTTGATAATTCCCATAACCTACGAGCCCAGGGAGATCCAAGTAATCTAGGGCATAGTCTTCACTAATTACTCCCGATCCTTTGTCTGGGTCTGAATACCGCTCATTTGCAGGGTCAAATGTCACATCTAATGTTGGTTTGAATTAGTTTCACTAGCAACCAAAAAGGCTCACAAAGTTTGTTTGAACCATTGATACCCGTGGTAAAAACATATTATTCCTATGGGATTAGAACTAAAGGCTGAGTGTGCAGGGAACAGAGGAGAGAAGAGAGCTCTATATCTTGGCTATTCCTAGGGCTGCCTATTAAAGACTCCATATCGGCCTAGCCAGTCGTACATTTACAACTTTAGAGACCTCATGAAATGTTGAGGTCACGTGTGGTTACCTGTGGGTGGGATGGGTGTGTGATGTTATATTTCACATCAGGCCGTTCAACCCTGGCCAATCGGTTTAAGGCAGGATGATTTGGGGGAGTCTGTCAGGGAGTGGAACAGCAGCAGGAGAGATAAAGGGTATCCTACGAATCAGGTTTGAGAAGTTAACTCAAACTTTGGTCAGTTCGGCGTTCAACACAGGATAACTGGTCATACGAATGTGGCTCACATTTTAGTCAGGTAAATTTCTACGGCAACGAATCCTTCAGAAGTAACCTGCTCCGTGACAGGCTAACTCAGGGCTAACTCCGTTTGTCTTGAATGAAGTGTCTATGACCTGAGTTGATGACCAATGAAATGGGATTCTCTCCCTCTCACAACAATTGCAACATTGTCCCCTTCATTTGAGGAACTGATTAAATATTTTATGAATCAAATGTTTTTTTTGTGTAAAAAAAGAATAAGATGTTAAAGACGGCATTAACGATAAGAAAAAAGAGCACTTCAAAAAGCCTATTTCACAACATAGCCTGTTGAATTTGCAAGATAACTTTTCCTTCATTTTGATTTCGGCACAATTTTAAATGTGTCACTGACTTGCCCATGGATTTATGTTTCAGTATTGTCTCAATTAAGAGTTTGTCGTTCGACTAGCCATGTGTGACTTACACACGCAGGCGGTCAAGCAATATCCGCTGTCGTAGTGCGGATGAAACCTAAGCTGGAATGTGAAACTAACTGAAGCTGGTTAGCTTTAGAAAGATCTAGCTTTCTTCGTATGATGCCCCTATAATATAGCCGTAAAGAGCAAAATATTTACCTGGAGGAGCCCACCTCTAGTCGTGACAGCCGTGTTTCTCTGGAGGTAAACCAGATCAGACAAGAAGTGGAATTAGGGTTTAGGTCTTCATTTCAGTGTCAGACACAGGACATTGTCTGGCTACTATTCTTACTGCCATGATTAGTTCCTCTGTGTCCCTGGCATGAAAAGAGTTAATGTCATGTTCAGCAGTTGCTCTTCATCTATTACCATTTACAATAACTTATTCATTGTGATTTTTAGATCCGTTTGATTCTGTGTCCCCTCTAGGTACGTATATGCAGTGCTTGTCTTAGCACTCTTCCACCTCTCCTTTCATATTGAGGTAGTATGTGCATACCTCAGACCAGATGAAGTGCTGGTGTCTGGCTTGTATTTCTCATCTGTAGCCAGTTTGTCATGCAGCACTGCAGGGCCTACTGAACAACGTCCAAATGAAAACACATTACAGTAAAATAGGATTTAAAGCAAATGTTATCCTGCTGTGTGTAATCTCTTATATAGGAACCTGGCTTTGACCCTTTATGACTGAGAGTGCACCATAGTTCTGTCCAGTCATTGGGTTGCCTTGTTCCGTTTAGGATGGGAATGTCTTCATTGAAGTTTCCTGAACTGAAAACTGTCACGTTTGTTAATTGAATGAGTGGATTTGCAAGTAAAAGGAGGTCTATGAAAACACCAGATGGTCTTTTTTTGTTCTAGTTTCGTGAGGAATCCCTCAACTGGTTGCATTTATTAGAACTAGTGACGTTCATGTGTGCATCCCAAATGGCACCCTATTCCTTGAGTATACAAAACATTAGGAACATGCTCTTTCAATGACAGACTGACCAGCTGAATCCAGATGAAAGCTATGATCCCTTATTGATTGTCACTTGTTAAATCCACTTCAATCACTGTAGATGAAGGGGAGGAGACAGGTTAAAGAAGGATTTTTAAGCCTTGAGACAATTAAGACATTGATTGTGTATGTGTGCCATTCAGAGGCTGAATGGACAAGACAAAACATGTAAGTGCCTTTGAACAGGGTATGGTAGTAGGTGCCATGCGCACCGGTTTGAGTGTGTCAAGAACTGCAATGCTCCTGGGTTTTTCACACTCAACTGTTTCCCGTGTGTATCAAGAATGGTCCACCACCCAAAGGACATCCAGCCAACTTGACACAACTGTGGGAAGCATTGCAGTCAACATGGGCCAGAATCCCTGTGGAACGCTTTCGACACCTTGTAGAGCCCATGTCCCGACGAATTGAGGCTGTTCTGAGGGTAAAAGGGGGTGGTGTAACTTAAAATTACGAAGGTGTTCCTAATGTTTGGTATACTCAGTGTATCGCACTTGTAACGATGTACACTGAGAGTCGGGAAGCAAGTTCAGGGATTGAATACATTTAATAAATAAACGAACACAAGAAACATGACCAGCGCAGCAACATGATACAGAAACAGAAACAATGATGACTGGGGAAGAAATCAAAGGGAGTGACATACAGTTGCAGTCGGAAGTTTACATACACCTTAGCCAAATATATTTAAACTCAGTTTTTCACAATTCCTGACATTTAATCCTAGTAAAAATTCCCTGTCTTAGGCCAGTTAGGATCACCACTTTATTTTAAGAATGTGAAATGTGAGAATAATAGTAGAGAGAATGATTTATTTCAGCTTTTATTTCTTTCATCACATTCCCAGTGGGTCAGAAGTTTACATACACTCAATTTGAATTTGGTAGCATTGCCTTTAAATTGTTTAACTTAGGTCAAATGTTTCGGGTAGCCTTCCGCAAGCTTCCCATAATAAGTTGGGTGAATTTTGGCCCATTCCTCCTGACAGAGCTGGTGTAACTTAGTCAGGTTTGTAGGCCTCCTTGCTCGCACACACTTTTTCAGTTCTGCCCACACATTTTCTAGAGAATTGAGGTCAGGGCTTTGTGATGGCCACTCCAATACCTTGACTTTGTTGTCCTTAAGCCATTTTGCCACAGCTTTGGAAGTATGCTTGGGGTCATTGTCCATTTGGAAGATCCTTTTATTTAAATTTTTTTGTACCTTTATTTAACTAGGCAAGTCAGTTAAGAACAAATTCTTATTTTCAATGACGGCCTAGGAACGGTGGGTTAACTGCCTTGTTCAGGGGCAGAACGGCAGATTTTTACCTTGTCAGCTTGGGGATTCGATCTTGCAACCTTCAGGTTACTAGTCCAACGCTCTAAACACTAGGCTACCTGCCGACCAAGCTTTAACTTCCTGACTGATGTCTTGAGATATTGCTTCAATATATCCACATAATTTCCCTTCCTCATGATGCCATCTCTTTTGTGACTTGCACTAGTCCCTCCTGTAGCAAAGCACCCCCACAACATGATGCTGCCACCCCCGTGCTTCACGGTTGGGATGGTGTTCTTCGGCTTGCAAGCCTCCCCCTTTTTCCTCCAAACATAACGATGGTCTTTAGGGCTAAACAGTTCTATTTTTGTTTCATCAGACCAGAGGAAATTTCTCCAAAAAGTATGATCTTTGTCCCCATGTGCAGTTGCAAACCATAGTCTGGCTTTTTTATGGCGGTTTTGGAGCAGTGGCTTCTTCCTTGCTGAGCAGCCTTTCAGGTTTTGTCGATATAGGACTCGTTTTACTGTGGATATAGATACTTTTGTACCTGTTTCGTCCAGCATCTTCACAAGGTCCTTTGCTGTTGTTCTGGGATTGATTTGCACTTTTAGCGTCAAAGTACGTTCATCTCTAGGAGACAGAATGCGTCTCCTTCCTGAGCGGTATGACGGCTGTGTCCTCCCATGATGTTTATTCTTGCATACTATTGTTTGTACAGATGAACGTGGTACCTTCAGGCGTTTGGAAATTGCTCCCAAGGATGAACCAGACTTGTGATGGTCTACAATTTTCTGAGGTCTTGGCTGATTTCTTTTGATTTTCCCATGATGTCAAGCAAAGAGGCACTGAGTTTGAAGGTAGGCCTTGAAATACATCCACAGGTACACCTGCAATTAACTGAAATTATGTCAATTAGCCTATCAGAAGCTTCTAAAGACATGACATTTTCCGGAATTTTCCAAGCTGTTTAAAGGCACAGTCAACTTAGTGTATGTGTCACGTTCTGACCTGTAAAGGTCTTATTTGTTAGTGTTTAGTTTGGTCAGGACGTGGCAGGGGGTATTTGTTTTATGTGGTTCAGGGTGGTTGTGTGTTTGTGTCCATGTAGAGAGGGGTATTTGATTTATTAGTCCAGGGTTTTGGTTATTGTTCTATGTTAGTTTATTTCTATGTTTTGTCTAGTCATTTGTATTTCTATGTTTAGTTAATTGGTGTTGGGGCCTTCAGTTGGAGGCAGCTGTCTATCGTTGCCTCTGATTGAAGGTCCCATAATTAGGGGTGTGTTTGTATTGTGGATTGTGGGTAGTTGTATTCTGTTTTGTGTTCTTCACATGACAGAACTGTTAGTGCCGTTTTCGTAATTGTATTCGTGTTTCATTTTGTTTCACCTTCTTCAGTATTAAAAACATGAGTATACACTTCCCTGTTGCATCTTGGTCCTACACACACGACAGCCGTTACAGTATGTAAACTTCTGACCCACTGGAATTGTGATACAGTGAAATAATCTGTCTGTAAACAATTGTTGGAAAAATGGCTTGTGTCATGCACAAAGTAGATGTCCTAACCGACTTGCCAAAACTATAGTTTGTTAACAAGAAATTTGTGGACTGGTTGAAAAATGAGTTTTAATGACTCCAACCTAAGTGTATGTAAACTTCCGACTTCAACTGTATTAAGGGCAGGTAATCAAGGAGGTGATGGAGTCCAGGTGAGTGTCATTATGCAGAGATGTGCATAACGCTGGTGACAAGTGTGCGCCATAACGAGCAGCCTGGTGACCTAGAGGCCAGAGAGGGAGCACACGTGACAGCACTGCTTTTAACTTATGGGTTTTTACTTCCCTTTATATAAGTCTGATGACACTCTTTCAATCAGAATATCTTGACTTTTGTTCCATATTGCTCCCCAAAATATAACACATTGTCTATTATAAAACATTCTCCAAATAGATCTAATTTGTGAGGGAAGTATGCCTATAGGCTAATCAGGCTGTCACTGTCTCCAAGGGGAGTTTCCAGCTAACATTATCTAATACAACTAGCCTAAATAAAGATAATGGTAACTTCCCACCCCAATTCGTGTTAGGGTGACTGTACCAATAACAATTGACTTAATGACCCCTATCATTACCTCTATGAAACAGTAACACCATTGTTGTGAAACCACTGTTACCTAATACACATTCGTCTTCACTAATTATATTTAAATAATACATAATTTGGTGGGTGCTTATATTTGTCCTATTTCACACATGTACAAGTGTGTGTTAATACGCATGTGTGAATTGGAAATGTGTTTTTTTGCATATATTTTAAAGGACTCCCTAACAGTATAACAAGTCTGAATTTGCCTTGGACTCTGTGTGTTCCTATCTTCCAATGGTAAGTCCTGGCATGAGCAGCTATCTAGTCACATTCCACAGTGAGGAGACCACAGGTAAGCAGCAAGAGAGAGAAAGGAAGCACAGAAGACATCATGAATATACCCAAATACTGCCTTCTGATGTTGCTTATCTTCTCGGGCGGACCCAATGCAGGTAGATTTGGCTTTTATTTCCTGTGTGACACTTGACACGTTGTTTAGGTCATTTTTGAGGTGTGACAAGTCACGCAATGCAGGAAGGGGATCTAACGCCGTTGTTCACATTCGGTGGCCTACCCTTAGCTTGGAACTATCAGACAAGACAGGGGATCTGCCTGAGCTTGTCCTCTGTGTAATGCAATGGCCAACAAACACATTGGACTACATTGCTACAAAGGCCTCCATGTCTTGTTGATGCTGTGTTTTGTTTGATTAGATATGATATGAGATATTCTCTATGGAAGCTTTGTGTGAGTGTTATATGGACAGTGTGTGTAAGCCCTTGACCATCTGTTTGGCATGTTCTTTGACAAAAGAGAAAACAATGTAGCACGATAATGGGGAAGTTGTTGTCATGTTGAAATTATGTCACTTTTATCTGCTGTCCATAGGCCTACTAGAAAGAGGGAAATGCCTGATATTTATAACACAGTCTAAATCTACCTGAATGGCAAAGTTGAAATGGATGAGAAATGTTCATAATGCCTGCCTCTACACAAAGGAAGCCTCAGTTCATTGTATCACTTCCTGACAGTAGGTCATTTATCTATAGACATTGTTTGTTTTGCCCCTCTCAAATGTTGTTATATTATCAAATCAATCACATTTTTATTGTCACATGCGCCAAATACAACAGGTGTGAAATGCTTAATTACGAGATCTTAACCAACAATGCAGAGTTTTAAAAGCGTACGAAAAATGTGCTAAAAAAACTAAAGGGAAAAACAGTAACACAATAAAATAACAATAACGAGGCTACATACAAGGTGTAGCGGTACCAAGTCCATGTGGAGGGGTACGGGTTAGTCCAGGTAATTGAGGCAACATGTACATGTAGGTAGCGTTAAAGTGACTATGCATAGGTAAATAACAGAGAGTAGCAGCAGTGTATGTGAAGAGTGTGAATGAATGTGAATGTATGTGTGTGTGTGTGTGGCGTCAATATGCATGTGTGTGCGTGTGTGTTTTGAGTGTAAGGTTAGTCCAGTGATTGTACATCGAGTCAGTGCAAAACATAGTAATTGATAAGAATAAAATTAGGTGGTCAATGTAAATAGTCTGTGTAGCCATTTGATGAACTGTTCAGCAGTCTTATGGCTTGGGGGTAGAAGCTGTTAAGAAGTCTTTTAAGCATTGTTTGTGCAGTTATCTGGAAAAATGTTTTTTATTACGTCACAAAGCAGGTTAACACAGTTCTCACACCAGACAAGATAAAGCCACTGTATCTAAACTTTCCTGTGTCATTTCTATGTCAACTTCTCTAGGAGCTCTGAATGGTATTAGCCCGTTCATAAGGCATTACGAAGGCTTGTCTTATGATCGTGAGGCCTTACACAGGAGACACCGGCGCGCCAAACGAGAGACCCAGCCTCAGGACCAGACACTGCAGCTGGACTTCAGAGCTTTTCTCAGGTACTGGACACAAGCCCAGGAGCTGCTGTTTCATGGCCTTTCTGATTGAGTATATAACTGTCAACACTTCTTTCAATGTTTGCTTCACTCTTTGTGCTTTGTGTCACACGATTGTTTACTTTAGGAACTTCCGGTTGCGTTTGAGGCGAGACACGACGGGATTCACAGAGCCTTTTGAAGTCTTCTCTGAAAATATATCAAGTACAGCAGACCTCTCCCATCTATATTCTGGAGAGCTTGAAGGTATATTACACTTCAGGGATTCGTGGCTTTATAATCCAACATATTGTAGCCTGCCTCCCCTCAATCTGCCTATCAGTCTCTCTCCACCCTCCATCTCTCACTAACTCCCACCTGTCTGTCTCTCACCAGATGAGAAGGGATCTTCCTGTCACGGCTCAGTCATCCAGGGCCAGTTTGAGGGTTCTGTCCTCACAGCCAATGGGACGTATTACATAGAGCCCGTCCACAGATACACCAGCCAGCCCACACAACACCACTCCATCATCTACCATGAGGACGACATGGGTAAGAGAGGACTGTTGAACATCTAATGAATGTTTTTCTCAAGTGTATATTAAAACGGTCCAATGCAGCCATTTTTATCTCAATATCAAATCATCTCTGTGTAAAAATTAAGTACCTTACTGTGATTATTTTCAACTAAAGCAGTCAAATGGGAGAGATATGTAACCCAAAAACTAGCTGTTATTGGCAGTGAGGTTTGGAACTCTCTTTGTTATTGGTCTATTAACCTGGTGATGTCGCCAGGCAGGCCAAACCTCCACCCATGCAAAACAAGCTGAAATTTCAGGTGATCTTTCCAAACAGCTCTTACACTAAAATGGCATTATCACCATTTTCACAACTTACACAGTATAATTCCAACCTCATAGTGTGGACATATATAAAACACAGGAAAATCAGTTTGACTGCACTGGGCCTTTAATGGCTATATTGTTCCCCAAAATGATAATGGTCTATTTCAAACGATTCTCAAAATATCTCTCCTATTGCATCACATGTGTGTATCCACCCTTCCTCATTTTTAGAATAAAGTAATGAATATAAACCTATAATCAGACCATGAACTCATCTATCAAAGGTTAGGATGACATTCAGTGCATTCGGAAAGTTTTCAAACCACTTCACTTTTTCCACATTTTGTTACGTTACAGCCTTATTTTAATATTGATTAAATTGTTTTTTCCCCTCATCAATCTACACACAATACCCCATAATGACAGAGCAAAAACAGTTTTTTAGAACTTGGAAAGTGAACCCATCCCTGAGGACCTGTGGGCTCTGGAGCAGGTTTTCATCAAGGATCTCTCTGTACTTTGCTCTGTTCATCTTTCCCTCGATCCTGACTAGTCTCCCAGTCCCTGCCGCTGATGCTGCCACCACCGTGCTTCACCATAGGGATGGTGCCTGGTTTCCTCCAGACGTGAAACTTGGTATTCAGGCCAAAGAGTTCAATCTTGGTTTCATCAGACAAGAGAATCTTGTTTCTCATGTTTTAGGTGCCCTTTTGGCAAAATCCAAGTGGGCTGTCATGTGTCTTTTACTGAGGAGTGGCTTCAGTCTGTCCACTCTACCATAAAGGCCTGATTGGTCGAGTGCTGCAGAGATGGTTGTACTTCTGGAAGGTTCTCCCAACAGAGGAACTCTGGAGCTCTGTCAGTGACCGTCCGGTTGTTGGTCACCTCCCTGACCAAGGCCCTCCTCCCCAGATTGCTCAGTTTGGCTGGGCGGCCAGCTCTGGGAAGAGTCTTGGTGGTTCCAAACTTCTTCCACTTAAGAATGATGGAGGCCACTGGGTTCTTTGGGACCTTCAATGCTGCAGACATTGGTACCCTTCCCCAGATCTGTGCCTCGACACAATCCTGTCTCGGAGCTTTATGGACAATTCCTTCGACCTCATGGCTTGGTTTTTTTCTCTGACATGCACTGTCAACTGTGGGACCTTATATAGACAGCTGTGTGCCTTTCCAAATCATGTCCAATCAATTGAATATACCACAGGTGGACTCCAAGTTGTAGAAAAATCTCAAGGATGACCAATGGAAACAGGATGCACCTGAGCTCAATTTCGAGTCTCATAGCAAAGTGTCTGAATAATTTATTTGTAATACATTTGCAAACATGACTAAAAACCTGGTTTCCCTTTGTCATTATAGGATATTGTGTGTAGATTGATGAGGGAAAAAATGATTTAATCCATTATAGAATAAGGCTGTAACGTAACAAAATGTGGAAAAAGGGAGGGGGTCTGAATACTTTTCTAATGCACTGTATTTTATGACATCATGTTCAGATGAAATGGACTGATGGTCAATGCCATGGCCTGATGCCTCCCTACTCCTTAACACACAAGACCAGGCCAGATCAGCAGAGAGGATCCTGCTCCAGGGCCAGACTAATGATTGTCAATGGTTCCCTAACTTTCCTTTTAGCCTAACCCAGTCTAAAGCCTTAAACCAGTAGGCTGTAAGCCGGGGTTACAGTGGGTCAGTGATACAGTCAATCCCTGTGCTATTTAGAGCAGAAAAGGTTAACGGGTTAACAGCAGAGTCCTCTTATGGAGCTCTGGGGGGGGTGGGAGGAGGTGGAGACTCACTCAGAGCTCCAGCCAAAGAGAAAAAAAACCTGAGCTGGTGTGAGGAAGGAGGAGGAGGAGTGTCAGGTGACCTGGTATCCTCCCAGGGCTGTGAACCCTTGGAGCCGGTTCCCATAGCGATATTATATTAGGACCCCATCTGAGAGGTTTGGCCAGGTGGCACTCATTGGATAGCTGTCATCCCGTGTGTGTGTGTGTGTGTCAGTTAGATTAATTCCAGGAAAGAGGTGGAACAATATTACGCACACAAAGCCAAGACCCCCTGCTTGTACTGGAGTCTTCTCAAGGTTTTTGTCTCCCCTTCCCCTAAAATAGCCAAAAGCCAAACTGTAGATTTTAGAGGTTTGCTGATGCTGTACTTTTATACATTTGACAATACACTTGCCAATATACAGTATAAGCAGGATGGTATGTGATATTTCATTGAAACACAGTGTAACTGATGGAGACAGATGGAGTGTTATATCAGTAGGAGAGAGTGGGGTAAGTTGAGCCAAAAGGGTAACTTGAGCCACCTTTGTTTCTAGTAAATCATACACACAATTAATCATTTGACCAAATATTTAGGAAGAGGTCTTCATTTCATTGAGTCTGAGAAGGAAGAAACCACATGGAGAAAGTGTTAGCAAGTTAGGTAAAATAATCTTATTTTCATCAAGTCAAATGATTTTGTTGTGTAGAGGTTTCATGATGCTTGTATGTAAAACCAAAGTAGATCATTTTAGTTCTATACATAAGTTGGGGTCTCTATAAGCTTCGATATGAGGTCCTATATGAGGTCCTAAACTAGCATGAAAGTGCATCCGTGTACCTTTGTGGACTAATATAGTCAAAATGTTTGCCTTGGGGTAAGTTGAGCCATGGCCATGGGATAAATTGAGCCAATGGTTGAGCCAATGGCAAGTTGAGCAAATTGAAGTGTTTTCTTCGCAGGCCTAATGCAAAGCATTATCGCTGGGATATGTAACAATAGGGCCTGGCCTAAGTTAAAATTGTTCTAAAAAAGTACAAAGTGTGTGTTAGGTGTTAAGTCTGTGATAAAATATGCTTAAAATTATTAAAAGACCAAAATCGATTGTGATTGTGTTGCATTGTGTTTGGGAACTAAAGGTAGACATGGTTTAAAAAGGTAGTGGTAGTTTTTCATTAAGTACAGACATTTGTAGGCAGCTTAATTTACCCCCGCGGCTCAACTTACCCCACACTTGGGTTAGGGTTAGCCCTTACCCCTTTTTTTGAAAAGCGCTGTTTTCAAAACTGTAATGTTTACATGATATTTGATTATTTCCAGGGATACACAACATCCTGAAATATACTGTATGTAGATATCTTTGTTAGAAAGAATACTATATTTCGCTTCACGGAGTGATGCTGAATGTAAAAAATGACTCAACTTACCTCACTCTCCCCTTCAACTTGTGTGGGTGGGCCAGAGGTAATGTGGCCATTTTGTACTACAGTAACTGCCTGTGGCTGACATCTGAATTTGAGGTTGGATAAGGATGAAGGTCTCCTGGTCCCCAGACATGGGACGGCCCAGGTTTGTTTGTAAATAGGCCTTTAGAAACACATCCCTCCTGACAGACAGACAAACTGAAGGCCAAGCTCATCACAAGCTAATAAATAAGACACTATTGAGGAAGTTTTACCACCCATCCATGGAGTCATAAAGCATTGAGATTATCTCCAGTGGCTTGGATTAGACTAGCCTTTTGAAACGTGTGTGTGTGTGGTGTGTTGTGTGTGTGTGTGTGTGTGTGTGTGTGTGTGTGTGTGGTGTGTGTGCCTGCCTGCCTGCGCATACGTGGGTGTATGAGAGCAGTGAGGAGATAGAGAGGTGGGGGCAGGCTAGTACTGACAAGTCCCCATGCTGTATGGAGTGCTGAAAGAGGAGAAGCAGACAACCCAAAGTTAAAAAATACCAGAGAAAGGAGTGTCCGAGTGTGCCTGTTTGTGAGCGCTCTGTGGTCACCCCTGGTCATGTGACTGCTCTTTTGAAGTCACACCACCGTGGTGTGAGAGAAGGGTAACTATCGAGCATTTCCCATACTCTCTGGGGCTCTGTCATTCACCCTGCTGGCGCTCCTTCCGCTCTGGGTGTGATTAGTTAAGAGGTTCACTCAACCCACACCCTGCAAGCAAGCAGAAGACAAAGTCTCTAGTTCTGATTGTAAGTGAATAAGCACACAAAAACTACAGTGAGGAAGAATACGTACTCCAGATGTGTGAAAGCGTTTTTGTTTTAAGATCTATTCGAAACATGGGCAGTCCTCAAACAGTGCTTTCAACGTTGTTCACCTTGTGTGTTGTAAAGGGAAAGTCCTCTAGTTGAATTGCATCCGGTCTTAGACTGAATTCAGTCCCTTCAAGGAATTTCGCATGAAGAATCCATGTTGGGAAATACCCAGAGACCGCATTTCAGGTCTTGACACCCCCCCCCCCCAGTGTTATCTCCCGGCCATGCTTAATGACATGATTTGTAGCCCACCATGGAAGGATGTCTCAGGCAGACTACTTTTACAAAATTACTCTGTGATAATGATATAACCTTTCCATCAGCACATTCAGGGGATGTGGCCAAGTTCTCCTATAACAGTGGTTCCTGTATAGTCCTGTACCTCTTCAAACATCCAACCTCCAGCTGCGTACCCCCTCAGGGTCAGCGCACTCTCAAATGTTGTTTTTTGGCATCATTGTAAGCCTGCCACACACACACTATACGATACATTTATTAAACATAAGAATGAATGTGAGTTTTTGTCACAACCCGGCTCGTGGGAAGTGACAAAGAGCTCTTATAGGACCAGGGCACAAATAATAATATAATAATAATCAAGCTTTGTTCATCAAAAATTGTGAATAACTCCCCACAGATTAATGAGAAGGGTGTGCTTGAAAGGATGCACATAACTCTGCAATGTTGGGTTGTATTGGAGAGAGTCTCAGTCTTAAATCATTTTCCATACACAGTCTGTGCATGTATTTAGTTTTCATGGGCTGAGAATCCACTCTCACATAGGTACGTGGTTGCAAAGGGCATCAGTGTCTTAACAGCGCGATTTGCCAAGGCAAGAAACTCTGAGCGCAGCCCTATCCAGAAATCTGGCAGTGGCTTCTGATTAAATTCAATTTTCACAGAACCGCTTGTTGCAATTTCGATAAAACTCTCTTGTTCAGATATCGGTAAGTGGACTGGAGGCAGGGCATGAAAGGGATAACGAATCCAGTTGTTTGTGTCGTCCGTTTCGGGAAAGTACCAGCTCACTCAGGTGCTTCGCTATATCACATTTGACATTGTCCGTAAGCTTGAGTAAATTTGCACACAAAAAATCATACAATGATGGAAAGATCTGTGTGTTGTCCTTGTTAATGCAGATAGAAAAGAGTCCAATCACCCAGATAGGCCAGTCGTGTGAGAAACTCGTCATCATGCAAGCGGTCAGACAAGTGAAAATTATGGTCAGTAAAGAAAACTTTAAGCTCATCTCTCAATTCAAATAAACGTGTCAATACTTTGCCCCTTGATAACCAGCGCACTTCTGTATGTTGTAAAAGCATTACATGGTCACTGCCCATATCATTGCATAATGCATAAAATACACAAGATTTCAGGGGCCTTGCTTTAACAAAGTTAACCATTTTCACTGTAGTGTCCAAAACGTCTTTCAAGCTGTCAGGCATTCCCTTGGCAGCAAGAGCCTCTTGGTGGATGCTGCAGTGTACCCAAGTGGCGTCGGGAGCATCTGCTTGCACAAGCGTTACCACTTCACTATGTCTCCCTGTCATGGCTTTTGAGCCATCAGTACTGATACCAACACATCTTGACCACCAAAGTCCATTTGATGTCACAAAGCTGTCCAGTACTTTAAAAATATCCTCTCATGTTGTCCTGGTTTCCAGTGCTTTGCAGAAGAGGATGTCCTCCTTAATTGACCCCCCCGTAAACGTAACGGACATGTACCAGGAGCTGTGCCAGGCCCGCCATGTCTGTTGACTCATCCAGCTGTAACGCATATAATTCACTGGCTTATATGCGAAGCAGTAATTGTTTCAAAACATTTCCTGCCATGTTACTGATGCGTTGTGAAACAGTGTTGTTTGATGAAGACATTGTCTGTATAGTTTTTTGGGCCTTTTCCCCTAGCATTGTCTCAGCCATATCCGTGGCAGCAGGAAGAATTAAGTCCTCCACAATAGTATGGGTCTTGCCTGTCCTAGCCACTCGGTAGCTCACCATATAAGATGCTTCTAGCCCCTTCTTATTAAAGGTATCTGTTGCTTTTATACATGTCTTCCTACTTGAAAGTCGTCTTTATTCTCGCTCAAAAACCTCCCGTGGCTTATTTTTTAAATTGTCATGTTTCATTTCTAAATGTCTGCACAAGTGTGAAGGTTTCCCACGAGAGAGTAATGGTTAATGTGATTGGATGTTAATTATTTGACTAGGCTACCTGTATTTGTCAAATAATAATTTTAAATCACATTTTTATTTGGCGTACCCCCAACGGTATTGCGCATACTCCAGTTTGGAAATACCTGTCCTATAGGATCAAAAAAATATGTCTGGTGACTGAGGGTTCTGGTCTAATCTGTGGCTGAGCATAGCACAGTGTTTCAGTCTTATGAAATCCTTCTTTAGCCCTGATTTGATTTGATCTTCAGGTAAACCCACTCAGAGTTTTTTTACTAGATTTAGAACCATTATACTTTTAAACTGTGCACATTTCACATAAAAAGTGTAGTAGTCAGTTTAAAATACAGTGCCTTTGGAAAACATTAAGACCCCTTGACTCATCCACATTTTGTTACGTTACAGCCTTATTCTAAAATGGATTAAATAAAATAAAATTCTCTGCAATCTACACACAAAACAGAAATACCTTATTTACATAATCATTCAGACCCTTTAATATGATAATTGAAATTGAGCTCAGGTGCATCCTGTTTCCATTGACCACCCTTCAGATGTTTCTACAACTTGATTGGAGTCCACCTATGGTAAATGTAATTGATTGGACATGATTTGGAAAGGCACACCTGTTTATATGAGGTCCCACAGTTGACAGTGCATGTCAGAGCAAAAACCAAGTCATGAGGTCGAAGGAATTGTCCGTAGAACTCCGAGACATGATTGTGTTGAGGCACAGATCTGGGGAAGGGTACCAAAACATTTCTGCAGCATTGAAGGTCCCCAAGAAAACAGTGGCCTCCATCATTCTTAAATGGAAGAAGTTTATGGTAGAGTGGCCAGACGGAAGCCGCTCCTCAGTAAAAGGCAAATAACAGTCCATTTGGAGTTTGCCAAAAGGCACCCAAAGACTCTCAGACCATGAGAAACAAGATTCTCTTGTCTGATGAAACCAAGATTGAACTGGAGGAAACCTGGCACCATCCCTACAGTGAAGCATGGTAATGGCAGCATCATGCTGTGTGAGATGTTTTCAGCTGCAGGGACTGGGAGACTAAACAGGATCGAGTACAGAGAGATCCTTAAAGAAAACCTGTTCCAGAGCGCTCAGGTCCTCAGACTGAGGTGAAGGTTCACCTTCCAACAGGACAACGACCCTAAGCACACATCCAAGACAATACAGCAGTGGCTTCAGGACAAGTCTCTGAATGTCCTTGAGTGGCCCAGCCAGAGCCCAGACTTGAACCTGATTGAATCTCTGGAGAGACCTGAAAATAGCTGTCCAGCAACGCTCCCCATCCAACCTGACAGAGCTTGAGAGGATCTGCAGAAAAGAATGGGAGAAACTCGCCAAAAACAGGTGTGCCAAGCTTGTAGCGTCATACCCAAGAAGACTTAAGGCTGTAAATGCTACCAAAGGTGCTTTAACAAAGTACTGAGTAAATGGTCTGATACTTATGTAAATGTAATATTTCAGTTTTTTATTTTTATGAAATTAGCAAAAATGTCTAAAAACCTGTATTTGCTTTGTCATTATGGGGTATTGTGTGTAAATTGATAAGGGAAAAAAACAATTTAATCAATTTTAGAATAAGGCTGTATCATAACAACATTTGGAAAAGTCAAGGGGTCTGCATACTTTCCAAAGGTACTGTATGTATGGGGTATTTAAATGAACTCTACTGCAGTCAGACAGATCAGGTTTAGTTATTTAAGTTGGCAAATAACTTATCCCTTGTTTAAGAGTTTGGCTGCACGGTCTAGAAACTCTGCAGCAATTGCTTACTTTTGTCTTCCCAGGCGTGCATACTTAAGAGAGAGCCCAACTATCCAGCTCTGAGGCTCAGGGAGCACATGGCACAGGTCTGGAAATATTTCTGTAAATGGGTCAATGGCCGGCATTTACCCCCCCCCCCCCCCCCCAAATAAAAAAGGTATGAATTGAGCCACATCTAAAACGTTATACCTTTTCTATATCCGTATAGAAACACTAGCTACGACCTGCCTTATTTAGCTAGCTCAATGTGAAATTCTGATTTGGGGCCTCAGCAGGCCTCAGCAGAATGGTGTGACCCAATCACGTGATGTTTCTCTGAGAGTTTGATCAAGACACGAGCCGCCAAGGCGGCAGCATGACCGCAGTGTTTTCTCTGCCCTCCCCGGTTCAATCATCAGGTCTTCCTGTCAGCCCTCCAATCTGGGTTGTCAATTAGTCAAAGAAACCTTACCTGATTGATTCAGTAACATGGCATATTTATTCCAGGAAATCACAAGTGAAAGTGATTATTGTTATGACATGACATTATTATATAATATTTAATTTGACTTCAAAAAGCCTAGTCTGAGCCAGAACAGCCCATAGGGCAGTAACCCATCTCCTGATTCTGTAGTGTGGGGCAGCTTGATATATAAGTACAACCCCTGGACAGGACGCTAGTCTATCGCAGGGCCTTACCCCCTATTCATCTCTATAATGCTGTGTGCCAAGAAGAGAAGCATCGGGTAATTTTTTTTGTCTTTGGTATGACTCAACCCATTTCAATATCAGGGTGGGCACTCTATAGATCCTCTTAAGGATCCGCCCCCTTTTTTTCAATTTTCGCCTAAAATGACATACCCAAATCTAACTGCCTGTAGCTCAGGCCCTGAAGCAAGGATATGCAT